>NC_091475.1:81067850-81368484 GCF_036971445.1 Narcine bancroftii
GGGGAAAGGAAATTTTAGATTTTGTTTGTGCAATGGGAAAGGGTTAACTGTTAAAGCATCATTTGAGACAGGGTAATCTTTGCATTGAATTTGAAAGTGATGTTGCTCATTTGAAAATCAAGGCAAAAAGGTAAGGAACCTGTGTTGCAGCGATATAAAACTTTGGTTAGGTTGCACTTCAAAGATGAGGGGGACAAAGTTTAAGGGTTTTTTTTTTAAATACATAGAGAAGTGGGTGCCTGGTATGGGCTGCCAGGTGTAGTGGTCGAAGCAAATACAATAATAGAGGCTTCTAGATAGATGCATGAAATATGAAGGAGGTGGAGGGATATCTATCAGGTGCAAATAGCAGAGTTTCAATTTGGTTTGGACATCATGTTCAGCACAGACCAAGGGTTAAGGCACTAATTTTTGGTTACCCTTTACTTCCTATGGATGCTGCATGACTTGCTGAGTTTCTCCAACATAATTGTATATTGCCCTTTTTCCATGGTCTTCAGGATTTGATAAACGTCTATCAGGTTACTCCTCAGCCTCCTGTGCTCTCTGCCAACCTAGCCTATCCCTCAAGCCCTCTGGTTAACCAACATCTTGATGAATCTCCTCTGCACCCCTTCCACACTATAGCTTAGCATTCAAAACTACATTTGTCCATCTCATAGAATGGACTGAACCATGTCAATTATTCTTTTGCTTCCACAGATGTTGGGTGAGTGTCCATCAAAATGGTGAAGCTGCTTGAACATTAGTGAAGCTGCACTCACTTGTACAGCTGGTTCAGTTGTTTTTTTTCTGGTCAATAGTGGTTTCCCTACCCCCACCTCCCTCTAGATGTTGATGTTGGGATCAATGTTATCTCCGTTAACCTATTTATACTTGTGACTCTAGATAGAAAAAGTATATCAATATTCATTCCCCAAAGGAAATACAATGTGTTAGCATGGTTGTTAAACAAATGTAGTGGGGATTGTGGAGGGTCATGCAACCTCTTTGTCTGGGACCTGGTCAGAATGTGGATTGTGGAGGGTCATGTGACTTCTGTGGCTGGAACCTAGATGGAAGTCACCTCGATTGCCAATCATAGGTTAAATTTGTCCACCTGTGAAGCTGACGCACAATTGGTCCAAGCAGGGTCTTTAATCGAAAAGCCACCTGTGAAGCCCGTTCGTCCTCTTTTGCTGCATCCTCGAGACCATCACTGAAGTCCAGGCTGCTGGCCACGGGTGGGCACCGGAAGGTTGACTGCAATGGGCCTGTCCCAGATCTCGAGCTTTGGTTGATACTGGAAACCAGGTTTATTTAATATACTTGTTAGTTGCAATTAATTTACTTTTCATTAGTGTGCTGTGCCTGTAGCTGGATGGGGATTGTGTGTTTAACTCTTGCATTCCCAATCAAGAGTTGAGAATGTTTAGCAACGATTTGTTTGCACCTGATGTGTAGTTATTTGTATATTATTCCGGGTTAGTCTGTGAGTATGTGCGCAAATAAAGACCAATATTTGTTGATAATACGTCTCCAGCCTTGATTCTCTTTGAACCCATCAAACTTAAATGGGAAGCAAAAGAACATTCCCAGAGAGACCCCAGGACTCAGTTGTGATGTGAGATTGGAAACACTATTTTAAACATTTAATTTTCAGGATGCAGGTATCACTGGATATGCAAATATTTGTTGCCTCTCTCCAAGTTCCTTTGTGAAAGCCAAGGAGGGCCAACTTTATAAACAGCTGCAGACCTTTCAGTGGTGCTCTACAATGCTGGTGAGGAGGGAGATGCAGCATCTAAACCCAGTGATGATGAAGGACCCGCAACAGACTTGAAAGTCATGAAGGTATACAATTTAGAGCAAAACTGAACATAATCTGCCTGGAAGAACTCTGCAGGTCAAGCAGCATCCGAGGTAGAAAAAGAGTGGTCGACATTTCGAGCAGAAACCCTTTATTGAGGCTTTATTGAATTGGTATAAAGGATTTCAGCTTAAAACATCACCCATTCTATTTCTCCTATTGAGGCTGCTTGACCTGCTGAGATTTTCCAGCAGAGCGTATTTAGCTTCAGATTCCAGTGTGACCCCACAGTGTAAATGGATAGGGATGCATTCCCACCCACTTGCCGCCTTTCTCTTCCTTGTCATATGTATGGGAGGCTCAGTGTAGCCTAACTGAGAATGGCTGTGCAATTAAAAGATGGTAAACCATGCAGCCACAGTTCGTTAGTGGTGGAGGAAACAAAGCTAGAGCAGTGTTCCATCAGGGAAAGTTAAGGGCATGTGATAAGGCAATCATATTTATGAAGAAAATTTTAAAAAGTAGATGGCTGTTTCAGTTTCAAAAGCATTAATCAACAAAACAAAATATCTATGCTAATTAGTAAGATGCCAGAGAAATGGTGAAGAGAAATATTTTTTACACATTGAGTTGTTGAACACATTACATACAAGCACCAGGAAAGTAGATTCAATGGCAACTTTGAAACACGCTTGGAATTAAAAGAAAAATTGTACCCTACAGGAAAATAGCAGGAAAGCTAGAAAATTTGTTCAAAGGACCAACAAGACATAATAAGCTAAATGATCTCCAGCTGTGTTCCATAATTCTATTTATTAGATAACTTAATGATACAGATCTGTATCAGTGCTAGACTAATGCTCACCTTGACCACTCCATCATAACCAGGGATGGTGTTAACTTTCGCATTCTTGGCTATTAACTTGCTTTCAATCTTGTCACCCATGGCTTGAATAGCATGTGTGTCTGGTCCAATGAAGGTAACACCTTCAGCTGCCTGCAGAGATAATCAAGATCATAGATTTATTTTAACAACATGGTGTTCCTCCAGCTAGATTTGGAATAGTTTGTTTGTAAATGTAATATCCTAAAGATTACCACAATTAAAGGATGTAGTTAACTGAAGTATTAAATGTAAACTAATCTGTTCTGCGGAGATAACTATAAATTTGAAAAAGTTGCAGTACGTGCTCAACATTCACTTTGTCTTTCAGTTTTGATACAAGTATTGAGCCTCGTTGTTACAGAAGGAATGCAGACTAAATTTTGTAAGCTGTCTTTATCAAAAACTGTTGAGCTAGCATCAAATTGGCTGGTGATAGATGTTCTAAATGTTAGTAAACTAGCCATGCAGCAACCAGGAATTCAAAATCGAAGAATTCACATGGTTTTGACAGGAATTGCCCTTACTCCAATAACAGTAACATAAGACTACACAAGCACAGCGAGGTCAAAACCTAAATGCTGTTGTAAAACCAGTTAAAGAAATGCCTGAGAAACACAAATCTTGTAGATGCTAGAAATAGAAAAATGTCTCAATAAAGGACCATTTCTTCCATGGATGCTGTCTGACCCACTGAGTGCCTCCAGCAATTCTTAAATTCCTAAAGAAAAGGTGCATTTCCGAAAGGTGCAAGCAACATTAAAAAAATAAGATCAGGGGTTGGCTATCTGGTCTATTGAGCCTGCTCTACCATTCAATAAGATTATACTGATCTGGCCATGAATTCAGCCCTACTTACCTTTTCCCCTTAACCACTATGCAAATGAACTATCTCACTGCATCTTAAATGTATGTAATGAGGTCGGCTCTATCAATGAATTACAAGGATTCACTACACTCTTCCTCTTCATCTCCATCCAAAATCTACTCCCTCAAATCTTGCCATGTCCCCTCATCTTAACTGCCAGTGTAAACAACTTTTATGCCTCAATCTTATCTATTCATTTCATAATTTTATGCAAGATTCCCTCTCATTTTTATAAGTTCCATTGAGCATGGTCACAGGTGACTCAATCTCTCCTTACAGCCTAACCCTCCCTCATCTCCAGAATCAAGGTCATCTGCACCACCTCCAAATCCAGTACAGAGTATATTCTTTCTCAAGTAAGATGATCAGAATTTCAGGTGCAAGCTCACCAGTACCCTGTGGTGTTGCAGCATAACCTCCCTGAAATTCAGTCCCTCCAGCAATGAAGGGTCAACATCCCATTTGCCTTCTTGATTACCTGTTGCACCAACAAACAGACCTTCTGCAATTCATGGCCAAGCACTCCCAAATCCCTCTGCACAACAACTAGTCTCAATATAAAATTTTGGGCACAGTGCTGTATACGAAGGAAACAAAGCCGCCTTTTGTTCAAAACATAGCATTCCAAGTCAGTAGGTTGTGGGCCAAAGAAATATACACACTATCTAGATTACACCCCCAGTGCATAATAGCCTGGTAAATTACTGTAGGTACTGCCATTTCTGTGAGATTTTTTTATCCTGCAGGTGAGGCAGCTTTACCACTTATTGGCAAAAAAAGGACTCAAAGTACACATGTAAACAAGTAAAGAAATGTAAACAAACTGAATGTGCAATAGAGGTAAAGAAAATAACATATAAAAGTAAGAGTCCTTAAATGAGTCTCTGATTGAGTTTGTTGTTGAGGAGTAGCAACTGTTCCTGAACCTGGTGGTCTTGTGGCACCTCTATCTCTTTCCTGATGTTAGTAGCGAGAACAGAGCATGTGCTGGGTGGTGAGGATCCTTGATCTTTGCTGCTGCACACCATCAGCAGTGTTCACTGTAGATGTTCTTGATGGTGGGGGTGGTTTATCTATGATGTCCTGGGCGATGTCCACTACCTTTTGCAGGGCTTTTCACTCAGGGGCATTGGAATCCCCATACCAGACCATGATGCAGCCAGTCAGTACACTTTACACTACACTTTTGTAGAAATTTGCCAGGATTTCTGATTTCATGCCAAATCTCTGCAAACTCCTGAGAAAGGGGTGCAGTGCTAATTTTTTAGAACCCGGAGCTCATCAAAATGACGACAAGGAGATCGCGTGAGACCTAGCTTTGGTGGCCACCATGTTGTATTTGGTACTGTATAATTAACAGCGAACTGTAGGACTACAAAGTAGGATGACCGGTCATGGAAGAAATAGGTATGTCCAGAATAGAGAATAGCACTCAGCATTGGGGGAGGGGGGCCCACCGCAAGATGCCACTGATTTGAGGTGCCAGAGTGGCCCAAAAGTACCCAATGAGATGCCAGAGCAGCCCAGTGAGGTGCTGGAGCGGTGCTCCAGTGAGCTCCAGCATCAATACATACCAGAGAGGCGCTGAAATGCTTTCTTCATGATGCCTTTTGAGTGTTAGGTCCAGAAAAGATCCTCTGAGATAGTGACTCCCAAGAACTTAAATTTGCTCATCCTCTCCATCTCTGATCCCCAGTGATCACTGGATCACACACCTCATTTTCCCTTCCTGAAGTCAAAAATCAGATCCTTGGTTTTGGTGACATTGAGTATGGGTTTGTTGCTGGTGCACCATTCAGCCAAGTTTTCAGTCTCCCTTCTGTATGCTGACCAATCATCACTTTTTATACAACTCATTACTGCAGTAGCACCTATGAACTTGTAGATGATTTTGCTGCCATATCAAACCACACAGTCATAGGAGTAAAGAGAGTAAAGCTGGGGGCTAAGAACACAGCCCTGTGGTGCTCCAGTACTGATGGAGATTGTGGAGATGTTCTTACCAACCTTCACTGACTGTGGTCTGGAGGTTCGGAAATCCATGATCCAATTACATAAGGGGCGTTGAGTCCTAGGTCTGAGAATTTTCTGATCAATTTTGAGAGTATGATGGTGTTAAACGCCGAACTGTGGTCGATAAAGAGCATCCTGATGTTGTGCAGCTTTGCTGTCTAGGGCTTTGTGTACAGCCAGTGAGATGGCATCTGCCACAGACCTGTTGCAATATTTGGCAAATTGGAATGAATTCATATTATCACTCAGACAGGAGCTGATATGTTTCAACACCAGCCTTTGAAAACACTTCATCACTGTTGATGTGAGTGGCACTGGTCAATAGTAATTTCGCCAGATTACCACACTCTTCTTGCCCACCAGTACGACAGACGCTTGTTTGATACCCCAACATAAGATGGATATACATAATCTCATGCTTTATTCTGAAGAAAAGCCACTGTCCTCAAACAAAATCGTAAAAGATGAGCTTAACTACAACCTTCCCTCTCAAGGGAGCATTTTATACATAAATTGGGAGTGCATTTCTCTACAATGGAAGAGATATTACACTTCAAAGTACTTAATTTTTGAAAAGCCTGAGGTGGTAAATGGCACTACATGAATGCAATTCTTGTTACAACGCCATGATGGTGTAACAGTGGAAAATCTAATGCCCAACTGTAGCTGTATTCTCAAGGATGAAGTAGAAAACAAGTTGAAATGTGTAATTTGTAGCAATTCAGAACAGAAGGTGGGTGGTGGGAGTGGGGACAGTGGGAGGTGGAAAAGCTATATACAGACCAGCACACCCTTTCTAGCAATGAGCAAGCAATTACACCACTCAATATGTTACAGCATTATCAGCAATTTGCATGAGCAAAATATCAATTTATTTGATATTCAACACTGAGAGGTGTGTGAGAGGACACTGACATTAAAATTTTACAGAAACACAGAGAATACAGAGATGCTGGAATTTTAGACAAAAAGAAAGAGTTGCAGATCAGGCAGCGTCCATTGGTAGAAATGGTCAGTCGTTCCAACTCAAAAGATTTACTGAACCTTTCTGTCCACAGATGCTGCCTGACCACTGGGTTCTTCTAGCATCTCATTTGTTGTTAGGAAGTTTTAATTATTTGTACCCAACAATTCTGGTTGGAAGGCAGCAGGCTTTAATGCAGCTAGTATATTAAGGTAAGTGAATGATAAAAAGAAACTTCTGATGTTCTGACCACCAGAATAATTCAATTTGTTTCCTTTGAAAATCATTACAGTTAAAGATGATCCAAAATAAATACTTGAGATGTTGTAAGTGTAGCGCAGTCACAAGAAACAGATGAGTTTGGACTAGAGCTCACAGACACTGTTGAATATTTATCAACAAGGATCACTTTGATGCATCACCCAAATACAGAATCACAGAATGGCAAAAGCAAGGGAGGAATCCATTCTGCTTGTTAAATCTATTTTAGCTTAGTGGAGAAGCAGAGATAAGGCAGATGAAAAGTTAGGAACCAGTACTGTACTCAAAGAGAGCAAAAGCAGTGAACAGGTTAGGGATGATGATTATTCTAACAGGCATATCAGTAAGACAGACAAACAGTAAGAAAGGCATAGATTGCGGCAGGAGATTGAGATATTAGAGCCAAAACAGAAATGTTGGCTGAGAGAAAGGCAAAACTGGCAGCTTATAGTTCCAAGATACAGATGTTACAAGATGGAACGGTTGGCATAGTGGTTAGTGCCACATCTTCACAGCGTCAGCGATCGGGACTTGGGTTCTAATCACGTGCTGTCTGTAAAGGGTTTATATGTTCTTCCTATATCTGCATGGGCTTTCCCTGGGGGCTCTGGTGCAAAACGTACCGGGGGTGTAAATTGGGTGACATGGGCTTGTGGGCTGAAATGGCCTGTTATTGTGATGCATGTCTAAATTTTAAAAAAGCAATGATAGAGGAACAGGTAAAATAAGAAGGGGGGGGGGGTCATAACAAGAGTGCTCAGAGATAATATTTGGAGGAGATTGTCTGGTGAAGCTACATAGGTAGAAACTGCAACACAAGATGGATATACATAATCTCATGCTTTATTCTGAAGAAAAGCCACTGTCCTGGCTGATATTTCAACACTCAAACAAAAAGGGACTGCATGAGAGTTCCCATTATTAAGGCCCTGAAATAGTCAATAGGAATGGGAAGAGCAGATGTGCAGGGAAATTACAGGTAGCTGCAAAAATAATAGGTCAGGAGACAAACTTTCCAAATATAGAACCCATAGTACAAAGGGCTGGGACAAGGTGCAATTGTAAAATGTGTCCAAGAGAGGTTCCACAATCAATATATTGAGGGCCCTACGAGAGAATGCACAAAACTGGACCTCCTCTTGGGGAACGAGATGGGACAAGTGACTGAAGTGAAAGTGGGGGAGTACTTTGGATCCAGTGACCATATTCCACTAGATTTTTTTAAAAATTATGGAGAAAGATGGGACAGGTCCACAAGTCCTAAATGGGGTTAGGTGTCTGATTTTGGAGCAATTAGGCAGGAACATGCAGAAGCTGAATGGGAGTTGAATGGTAAATGGACGGCTGGAAAGTGGGACATTTTTAAAGGTGAGTTAGCAACAAAAAAAATCAGTGGCAGTGTGTTTCTGTTGAGTCGAAGGGCAAAGCTGGGTAGTTTGAAGAATTCTGGATGGTGAGGGGGCAAAAGGAGGCTTCTGTCAGATTCAAGCAGTACAATCAAACTAAACCATTGGTGAGTACAGGACGTGTCGGAGTGTACTTAAGAAGGGGAAAAAAATAGGATATGAGATGGAGCTGGTGAGCAGGATAAAAAATTCCCAGAGATTCTGCAGGTATATGAAAAGTAACTTGGTGGCAAAGAAGAGAACCTACACCCATGACTGTGTGGATAAGCACAATTCAAACGCCGTCTACAAATTTGTAGATGACACGACAGTTGTCGGCAGAATCACAGTCAGCAATGAGGAAGCGTTCAGGACAAAGATCAGCTGGTTGAATGATGTCACAACAACAACCTTGCACTCCACATTGGTAAAACTAAGGAGCTGACTGTGTTCTTCAGGAGGGCAAATCAGGAGTACACAATTTGTCATCAAGGGGTCAGCAGTGAAAAGGGTTAAAAATTCAAATTCAAATTCAATTCAAACTGAAAGTACACTATTGTAGTAAATCCAACACCCAATTTACACATTGCAAGCTCCCACAATGGCCCTTTATAATATTCTATTTCAAATCAGTATCAAAGCCTTTAAAAATAGAAGAGTTGAAGGATGGCTTTCACAAGTGTTATCAGCATCTTGCACGAAGCGAGTTTGAACATGCATGCAATGGGGAGCTCAGTATCCTTTCCCGGAGTACTGGCCTCTTTTCAGGAGTGGGGAAGGGTTTGGCGGCTTGGTGGGAAATACAAAAATCTCCTCTGCTCTCGGTGGTAATATTGCTTGGGGCATGCTCGCACCCAGAAAAACACTACTGGCACCCAGAAAAACCAGGGATAGCTCTTTTCAGCCACAAATTTTATTCCTGGCATTTCTGAAGCAGAATGGTGGCTTTAAAATTGGTAACATTGCTCAGGTTAACACTCATTAAACTCTACATCATTGTGAGCACAAAGGAAAAGTAATGCAATGAATCGCTCTCACACTAGAAGCAATTAGACAATAGAAAATGGATACAGGTGCTGATCACAATAAGTCAAACACCAAGTATACACAAAAGAAATAGCAACATCCTCCAAATGCTCCGTGACAATTCTGGCTTGAACAGGACTCGTTTCTTTTATTCAAGAATGAAAGGGTTAGCATATGAGGAACATTTGTTGGCTCTTGGACTGTACTTGCTGGGGTACAGAAGGATGAGTGAGGACGTCACAGAGACATTTTGAATGCTGAAAGGCCTGGACAGAGATGTTTCCCATGGTAGGGGTGTCTAGGAATAGAGGCCACGATTTCAGGATAAAAGGGCGCCAATTTTAAACAGAAATCGGAGAAATTTCTTTCGCCAGAGGGTTATGAATCTGAACTATTATTCCATTAGTCCCACTGACCTGCACCCAGACCATAGCACTCCATACCCCTCCCATCTGTGCATCTAATCAAATTTTTCTTAAATGTCCAAATCAAGCCTGTATTAACCACTTCAGCTGTCAGCTCATTCCATGTGCAAAGAAGCTCCCCTTAAACATTTCAGCAGGCAGCAGTAGAAGCCAAGTTGTTGGAAGCATTTAAGTCAGGGCATCAAGGGGTATAGGGAGAAGGCCTGGGAGTGGGGCTGAGTGATAAGGATCAGCTCATGATTAAATGGTAGAGCAGACCTGATGAGCCGATTGGCTTACTTCTGCTCTCATAACTTGTGATTCCTTCTAAAATGTAGTCATTAGCCAGTAACTAGGTTGGTGACCATTACCCTCTTGATCCTTGCCTGCTTCTCAGTTCAGAAGATTGCAGAGATTTACAAGGAAGTTGCCAGGACTTGAGGAACTGAGTTACAGGGAAAAATTAATTAGTTTTTGACCATTCCCTGGCATGTTGGAGAATTAGAAATTTGATAGAGTTATACAAAATTATGAGGAATATAGATAAGACGCATGCAAGGTTTTTACACTGAGGTTATGTGAGACAAGAACACAAGGGTTAAGGATAAAAAGCAAGATGTTTAAGGGGAACTTCTTTGCACATGGAATGAGCTGACAGCTGAAGTGGTTAATACAGGCTTGATTTGGACATTTAAGAAAAATTTGAATCGATGCACGGATGGGAGGGGTATGGAGTGCTATGGTCTGGGTGCAGGTCAATGGGACTAATGGAATAATAGTTCAGCACAGACTAGTTGGGCAGAAGGGCCCATTACAGTGCTGTAGTGTTCTATGGTACCATGCAGTGCTAACGAGTGTGGCTCATCCTCAAAGGTGTGATAACAGAGGACTGTGATCATTGGGCAGTTCCCTGGGATGGTTGCTTTGGAAGACCATCAACAGTGAAAGGATCTTGCTGAAGGAGCAACTATCCACGTGCAAGTGTTTATGATTTGTTTTCTCCAAGATCCAGGAATCTCCATTAAATTTAGCTGTCCCTCAGGTGGAGGGGGACTTCCTTCCATTTCAGTACTGTGGATTTTTGAGAAGGCTAAGAGTTCCATGTAGGCTGCGCATTCTCCACCTTTTCAGCTTTACCCTCCCACCTGTATCTACCTATCACCTCTATTTCATGTATGTTACATTCTATATGTAGTATTATGTGACAATAATGGAGCCTTTTCCTTTTATACCCATCCTCCTCCCACCTGCCTCCTCCCACCTGCCCCTTCCCCACCATCTTTTTATTCAGGCACCTGCTTGTTTTTTTTCTCTTACACCTGGTGAAGGAAGGTCCCTGGCCTGAAAATTTTGTGGGTTTTAGAATGTAGACATGTAACAGCACCATCGAGGAATTTTGCCGCTCCACGGGCAGTCCAAAAAGGAATGTGCAGGAATTTTGAGTCAATTCCTGCACCGTGATTTATCCTGCAGGATCTCCTACAACTTTTTGGTGGAAGCCTGCAGTGTAAATCATACTGGAAAAACCCGTTGTTGGTCATCCACTCTCTACTGCACATTCAACCACTGGGACTGTTGCACTCAGGTATTTACAGTCTTAAAAGGTGTCCAGTGTGAATGACCACACGGGCAGTAATTATGTTAATTTTTTCCGCTATTTTCCTGACATTGCAGACTAAAAACCATAATTGATTACTCTTTACTTCCTATGGACCTGCTGAGTTACTCCAGCACATTTGTGTATTGCACTCAACTCCAGCATCTGCAGTTTCTCCAGCACATTTGTGTATTGCACTCAACTCCAGCATCTGCAGAGTTTCTCCAGCACATTTGTGTATTGCACTCAACTCCAGCATCTGCAGAGTTTCTCCAGCACATTTGTGTATTGCACTCAACTCCAGCATCTGCAGAGTTTCTTGTTTGACTGCATTCTTTTTTTTAAATATTTTATTTATAAAAGAAAAGCAACCATGATTACAAATAATGAAATATCAAAATGTAAACATGGTTTATAGAAAAAAAAACCTAAAAATCTACACCCTCCCTCTATCCTACATCATAACCCCCTAACTACCCACAAAAAAATGAAAAAAAAGAGAATACCAAACACAGTTCACTTAATATATGATAAGGAGACTCGGCCGCACTCAAACCTCTATCCTTAAGTTTTCAAATTAAAATAATCCAAATATGGGCTACAAATCCTTTTAAATACATAATATTTATCTCTTAAATTATGTTATTTTCTCTAATGGAATACACGATTTTAATTCCAAATGCTATCTTTGTAAATTAAAATCCATTTGCTCTTTCCATGAAATATATACATTTCCTCGCCACTGCTAAAGCTAATCTCAGAAAAGCCATTTGAAATTTATCCAATTTATAAAACAAACCCAATTCACTAATATCTCCATTTTTTTAAAAATTGGGATCTAAAGAAAATTTTATTTTCAAAATATTCTGCAATATCTTACCCTATACCAAAAACACTTAACTTTATCACAAGACCACACTGAATGTATAAACGTACCTTTCTGATCATTATATCTTTTCAAACATTCCATAGTTAAGTATAATTGATGTATAAAATTATAGGTTACAAGTCTATAGCTAACATTTACAATTTTTGTCATGCTATCTCTACAAATATTTCTCCAATGATTGTTATCAAAATCAACTCCCAAATCCTCCTCCCATTTAAGCCATGATTTATGCAACTCAATTTTAGGCATTTTCCGTTGCAATAATTTATACATTTCAAAAACAAAACCTTTCTTGCCTCCATCACAAATCAACATTTCAAATTTCAACTCTTTAGATAAAAGCAAATGCCTCCCAAAATAATCATGCAATGTTGATTTAATTTGATAATAACAAAAAAGTGTATGAATAAGTATTTGATATTTTTCCTTCAATCTTTCAAATGATAAAAAAAATGACTCAATTCAAAAGAATCATTTATCGTCTTAATCCCTTTCTGATCCCAAATTTTGAGAAGGTAATTATTAACCATAAAAGGAAAACATTTACTCTGATACAAAGGAATATATCCAGATAATTTACCTTGATTACCAATTTCTTTATTTACCCCTTTCCAAATAACTATCAAATTAAACAAAATAGGTGATTTATAAAAACTTATTAATTTACCATTCCATTTATAAATAAAATAATCTCTTCTATCTTTTCCAATTCTATTTAATTCTATATCTGGCCAAGTCAAAGGTCTATCCAAATCAAACATTCTATTTGTAATTTTTAATTGAGCAGCTTTATAATAATTTTAAAAATTTGGAAGTTGCAAACCACCTAACTCATATTTCCGGGTTAGTTTATGCATAGAAACATACTAATTTTCCCTTCCATAAAAATTTCCTAAGCATTGTATTCAAATCCTTAAAAAACATTTTAGGAACATCATAAGGAATATTTTGAAAAAAACACTGAAGCCTAGGAAATATATTCATTTTTATACAATTCACTCTACTCTTTCCATTTGTTTAAATCTTCTTTTATTGCAAAGATTAACAATAAATAATTTAAATTAAATAATTGATCTATATGTTTATTTACTTTTATACCTAAATACTTAATTTGATTTGACCATTTAAAACCTATCACTCCTTTACAACCAGAATAATTAGCTTCAGACAATGGTATAAGTTCAATTTTATTCCAATTCACTTTAATACTGGATAATTCCCCATACTGTATTAACTTTTCCTGTAACACCTTCAACAACTCCAGTGGTTCAGTTAAATAAATTAATACATAATCTGCAAATAAACTAATCTTGTATTCATCCAATCCTAATTTAATACCCTTTATATTCCTTTCCTGTCTTATTAAATGAGCAAGAGGTTCAATCACCAATGCAAATAACACTGGTGATAAAGGGCATCCCTGTCTAGATCTCTCTAAATAAAAATACTCTGACAAAACCCCATTTGTCATAACTCTTGCTCTGGGTTGTTTATGTATTGCCTTAATGCAACTTATAAACATCGATCCAAACCAAAATTTCTTTTACACTTTAAATTTAAAAAAAACCATTCCACCCTAGCAAAAGCCTTCTCAGCATCCAATTATAGTACCATTGGTAAGCTGGATTCCTCCTGAGAAATATTTATTACACGAATTAACTTAAATACATTATCCACAGAATATCTACCATTAATAAAACGTGTTTGATCAATATGAATCAACTGTGGTAAATACTGTGCCAATCTATTAGCCAAAATCTTAGTCAAGATTTTACAATCAACATTCAATAACGAAATTGTTATACAAGAACCAGGATTCAAAGGATCTTTATCTTTTTTAAGAATCACCATAATAGTAGCTTGTGAAAACAATTCTGGTACAGATTGTGTATCCGAAACTTCTTGTAGGACTTCAGGCACTGGAGGCAATAAATTTTGAAATTTATTATAAAATTCCACAGTAAACTCATCTTCTTCTGGAGATTTACCATTTGGCATTGAATTCAAAACCGATTTAATCTCTTTCAAATGAATTGGTTTCTCTGTTTCCTAGTCCAATCAATCAATATAGGAAACTGCAATCTATTTTTTAAAAACCCTCTATTTTATCATTATCTTGTCGCATTTCAGAAGTATATAATTTTTTATAAAATTATTTAAACTGTTCATTAATATCTTGAGGTCTAGAAGAAACTTCAGAATTTTTCTTAACTGCCTTTATCATTCTAGACTTTTGTTCAGATTTCAATTGTCATGCCAAAATTTTATGTACTTTTCCCCCTAACTCATAATATTTTTGTTTAGATCTTTGTTATAAACATTCAATCCTACAAGTTTGTAATGTATTATATTGTGGTGGTGCACATCTCTGTGAGTGAACCAGCCCCATTTGTACCGCCGCACTGGCGGGGCAGCTGCAGAAGATGGCGCCGTCGGGGCTTGCTCATTGCCTCGTGGCTTAGGCCAAAGCTTGCGCCCCGGGGAATGTGATGACATCACCGCTCCATAGGGTGGAACTCGCGTTGGCCTTAAAGGGGCACACGTGAAATTCAAATAAACAGTTCAACTGAAAACCCCACCGAGTTCAGTGGTGTGTTTCTGCGTTGTAGCAGCTGCTACATTGGCCGCAAAGCCCAGACATTATCTGGTCTCAAACCATGGATTCGTCGCTGATCAGCGCTGTCTCTGTGAAGCTCCCCCCTTTTGGACCCATCGGCCCCACACGTGATTTGGGCATGCGGAGGCACAGTTTCATTAGATCACCTTGGACTCCACCATGCTCTACCATGTGCTGAGCGCCCTCGATGAGGAAACTGCAGCCAGAGTAGACAACCTGATCCATGATCCTCCAGAGGAAGGCAAGTATATCACCCTCAAAGCCCTCCTACTCAGCACCTTCCATCTCTCCCATCGGCAGTACGCGACCAGGCTGATGCACCTCGATGGCAAACCCCATCCGTCTTAATGGATGAAATGCTTGCACTGGCAGAAAGGCACAAATCTGCCTGATATTTGAGCAAGCCTTCCTTGAACAATGCCAGAAGATATCCAGCTCCTACTAGCGGACAAGGACTTCTCGGACCCCAGAAGGTCGCAGCCCGCGCCGACATGTTATGGTAAACTAAACAAGAGAATGAGACCACCATGAACCAGGTCGCCCGCCCTGGACCTAGCCAACCACAGCCAGCCCTCAGACAGAAGATAGTGGAGGTGTTTCTACCACCAACGCTGGGGATCCCAAGATCACAAGTGCCGCCAACCTGGCTCGTACCAGGAAAACGAACAGGCTAGCTGCCGCTAATGGCCGCGACGGCTGGCCACATGAATAGCCTCTTACACGTGGTGGACAAGACCAATGGAGAGCGTTTCCTGGTGGACACCGGAGCAGTGTTGATCGTGCTGCCCCCGACTGCCCTCAAATCCCATACGAGAGCACGAGGCCCCACCCTGCGGGCAGTGAACGGCACCAACATAAAGACCTTCAGCACATGGACCATTCATGTACAGCTTGGACCAGATAAATACCACTGGAAGTTCCTTCTGGCCACCATGAGAACTGCACTGTTAGGAGCCAACTTCCTCAGAGCACACAGCCTGCTGGTCAACCTGAAGGGCAAGAGGCTCGTGCACACCCGTACATTCCATTCCCTCCGACTCAAGCCGTCCAGCATGCACAGTCTGGGGACAGCAATCATCTGCATGCCCAGGAACGAGTACTCCTGCATCCTAGAAGAGTTCCCTGCCATCTTACAGCCACGGTTCACCGCCACCATGCCTCAGCATGGCATCCACCACCACATCACTACACAGTGCTCTCCACTCCACACCAAGACCAGACGACTGCCGGCGATGACGCTGCAATTGGCAAAAGAGGAGTTCTCCTGCCTCCAGGAGCTCGGCATAGTTTGCAGGTCAGACATTCCCTGGGCCTCTCCCCTAGTCCCAAAGGCTTCTGGGGTTGGCACCTGTGCGGGGACTACCGCCAGCTCAACGACACAACCACGACTAACCGATACCCCATCCCCCACATTCAGGTCTTCACGTCCAATTTACACGGCACCAAAGGTTTCTCCAAGGTTGACTTGGTGAAGGGCTACCATCAGATCCCGATACACCCAGATGATATTGACAAAACCGCCATCATCACCCCGTTCGGCCGTTTTGAATTCCTTCGGATTCCCTTTGGCAAGCCTCCAAAGTCCATGAGCCCAACCCTTCCAGCGGCTCATGGACGCAGTGGGTAGAGACTTGAACTTCGTGTTCATCTATCTCAATTACATCCTCATCGCCAGTCGAGATCACAATGAACACAAGTCCCATCTCCACACTCTGTTCGCTCTGGCTGAATTTAGCCTCACCATCAACGTGGCCAAATGTCAGTTCGGGAAGAAGTCGCTACAGTTCCTGGGCCATACTATCACCACAGATGAGGCAGCACCGTCACAAGACACAGTCAAGGCCATACAATAGTTCCCCAGGCCAGACACCCTCAAGGGCCTTTTGGAGTTCACCGGGATGGTTAACTTGTACCACCGCTTCACCCAGGGGGCCACACGCATAATGCGCCCACTGTTTGCCCTGATCTCAGCCCAACAAAAGACACTCAAGTAGTTGAAAGAGTCTGAGACAGCCGTCGAGCAGACCAAGACCGCCGTCGCTCACACCACCCTGCTGGCCCACCCACGACCCGATGTCCACACAGCACTCTCGGTGGACACGTCCGCCACGGACGTAGCCCAGATGGCAAGGAATTGCATGCATTGCCAAGCCTCCGAAGTCCAGAGCCATGTCAGAGCCCCAATATAACATTTCAACCCGCCAGCCAGAAGGTTTGACCATATCCACAATGATATAGTGGGTCCCCTACCAGTGTCCAGGAATGCCTGCTACCTTTTGACTGTGGTCAACCGGACGACGATGTGGTCGGAAGCCATCCCCATCAGGGACACTTCTGCTGAGTCCTGTGCTAGAGCCCTGCTCGCTAACTGGGTCACCTGGTTCGGCGCTCCAGTCCACATGACCAGCAACAGGGGCCCCCAGTTCACCTCCGCCCTCTGGGCGTAACTGGCAAACCACTTGGGAATCAAGTTCCACCACACCACAGCCTATCATCCCCAAGCGAATGGACTCATAGAACTTTTCCGGCGGCACTCATGTCGCAGCTAAAAGGACCCAACTGGACAGACGAGCTACCGTGGGTCCCGCTTGGCATTTGAGCAGTTCTGAAAGAAGACCTCCAGGCTTCATGCACGGAACTCATCTACGATGCACCGGTGTCGCTACCAGGAGAGTATTTCCGAGTGGGCGCAGTACCTGGAGGTGAGATCCGAACCCTTCTCGTGTACCTCCGCAACAGACTCGCCTCGCTGGCACCTCCACCACCGACCCACCACGGCAAACACCCAGCGAACGTTCCCAAAGAGCTAGCTTCAGCAGAGTTCGTTCTCGTCCAGCATGGCCAGAGCCCGACCCCCCCCCCCCCCCTGCAGTGCCTGTACGAGGAAAGACTTTCACCCTGGACATTGGGGGAAAGGAGGAACTATTCATAGTCAACCAACTGAAGCCGGCGCACGTGGACTTAGACCAATCTGTGCGGACGGCCCAACCTAAATGGAGGGATCGGCCGCCCAAGCAGCGGGACGTGTAAGCCAGTTCGGGGGGGGGGGGGGGGGTTGTGTGGCTGTGCACATCTCTGTGAGCGAATCAGTCCCATTTGTACCACTGGCGGGGCAGCTGCAGAATATAGTGCCATCGGGGCTTGCTCATTGCCTCATGGCTTAGGCCACAGCTCGCACCCCGGGGAACACGATGATGTCACCGCTGTGTGGGATGAAAGTCCCATGGACCTTAAAAGGGCATGCACAAATTCAAATAAACAGTTCAACTGAAAACCCCACTGTTCAGTGGTGTGTTTCTGCTTTGTAGCAGCTGATATAATATTTAAATTTCATAAAATCCAAATATTTTTTTTTTCTTATTTAATTTACTCTTCTGTAACTATTTTTCCAAAACACTAACATCTTTTTCCAACTTATCAACTTCCACTAAGTATTGTTTTCTCAACTTAACTTTAAAAGTAATAATTTGACCCCTGAAAAAAGCTTTTAAAGCATTCCACAATTCAAACTTACTATTCAATTAATCCCTATTTATGTCAAAAAACTGTTAAATTTGTTCATTAATAAATTTACAAAATTCATCATTTTTCAACAATAAAGAATTAAATCTCCAACAATAAGAAGAAACTATCTTATCTGTTCCCGCATATGTTAATAAAATTAATGAATGATCCGACAAGATCTTTGATTTATATTCAGTCGAAACTACATTATTCAATAATTGAGTTGACCACAAAAAAAATCAATTCTAGAATAAGTATCTTATTGATTTGAATAATACGAATAATCTCTCTCTTTTGAATTCAACTTCCTCCATACACCAACTAAATTAAATTCCTTCATCAAAAACAATTTCTTAGCCATCTTCTTCCTAAGTATCACTTTACCAGACTTATCAACCAAAGGATCTAAACAACAATTAAAGTCACCCCTATCATAATTTGATCATTAATAAATTGAGTAAAACATCCTGAAAAATATCTCATCATCCACATTTGGTGCATAAATATTTACCAAGGTCCAAGATTTTAAAAAAAATTACAATTATCATAATCCATCCAACTGACTCATAAACCGACTCTAGAGTAAAAGGTAAATTTTTATGAATTAAAATCACCACCCCTCTAGCTTTAGAATTAAAAGAAGAGTACATAACCTGTCCTACCCAATCCCTTTTCAATTTTTGATGTTCAATTTCCGTTAAGTGAGTTTCTTGCAAAAACACAATATCAACTTTAAATTTCTTAATATAAGTTAATGCCCTCTTGTGTTTAATCAGATTATTAAGCCCATTCACATTAAATGTAGCAAACTTTAAATTAGCCATCTACTATATAATCACCATAATCCATGCAGCCGGGTCTCCATCTCAACAAGATGAATCAACATTTCTCCTCAAAAGAATAGAAAAAAAGAAAAATACAGATACATATTTTTAAAAAGCCCCAAAACCCCTCCCTCCCCCTTCCCTTTTTACTCCCCCTAAAACACAGGTATCAGAGTAAGCCACTAAGTGAGTGACGGTGTCAGCTGAGCTACAATGAGATTACATCTCCCCCAGGACAGATTAACCACATTATATAATCCATAACTTCAAGTATGATAAGTTTCTTCCAGTGCTTTATTCAGCCATCCAAACTTCTTCAGAATCACTTGAATCTTTCCTCCTTTTCTTCTTTTTTCCTTCTGACCCCATTACCATTACCATTCTTTTTAACAGTTCCATTCGATTTCAACATTTGAGGAGACAAAGACTGATCTTTCTTAAGATCCGACAAAGAAATTGCGAAAACCAAAGCATCTCCATCATCATCAAAAAATTAAGATTCGGAGGAGTCACGTGATGGAGTAGTGGCCGGACGGTGAACTCCAGCCCTCTCCAGAAAAGTCGGGAAAAACAAGAGAAAATACAAAGGCACAGAAATAAAAGTTAAAGAAAAGTGAGTATAAAGGTGGAAAGAAGATGGCGACAAAAAAAGAAAAATCAAAATCAACGGTAAGAAGAGAGGAAGAGAAGACAACGGAGGAAGAAGGAGAAGGCCTTACCTGTCCGAAGAGGCCCGCTGTGGAGAGAGAAGCCCGCTTCCTCAGGTCGGTAGAAATAGGACTACAAAAATGGCTCGCAGAGCCGAGTAAAAGTGCGCAACCGCGCATGAAAAAAAACACACCGACGGGAGGGGGGACCAGCTGGGGAGTCGATCTCCACAGCCGGCAACGACAGCTGCAGAACACCTGCAGCAAGAAGAGACCACAGAAGACAATGAAAACAAGAAAGAAGAGAAGAAAAGGGCAACAAAGAAACAACAGATGGCCAACCCAGAGGAAGAAGAAGAGGAAGAGTACAGTGAAATAGAAGAAGGGAAAGGCAAGGTAAAGGATATACTTTCTCTTGTTAGAGGATACATGGAGTCATTTAAAGAATGGCAAACACAGGAATTTAATGATTTAAGAAGAAGAATAAACAACACAGAAGAGAAAGTGAATAAAAGAGATATGACAACAGAAATGGGAAAGAAAATGGACAAGATGGGAGAGCGGGCAGTAGCAGCAGAAATGGAGGTAGAAGACTTAAAAAAGAAATTGGAGGAATCTAATAAAAAAACTAAAGAGACACAAGAACTACTAGCTCAAAAAATAGATATAATGGAAGATTATAACAGAAGAAATAACATAAAGATAGTGGGCCTTAAGGAAGATGAAGAAGGCAAGAATATGAGGGAGTTTATAAAAGATTGGATCCCTAAGACCCTAGGATGTCCAGAACTACAGCAAGAAATGGAAATAGAAAGGGCACAACCACAACCACAACAAAAACCAAGATCTATTTTAGTAAAATTCCTAAGATATACTACAAGAGAAAAGGTACTGGAGAAGACAATGGAAAAAGTAAGAGAGGGCAACAAACCACTGGAGTATAAAGGGCAAAAAATCTTCATTTATCCAGATATAAGTTTTGAACTCCTAAAGAGAAAAGAGTTCAATACAGCAAAGGCGATTTTATGGAAGAAAGGGTATAAATTTATACTAAAGCATCCAGCGGCATTGAAAATATTTATTCCAGGACAACAAAACAGACTATTCTCGGATCCAGAAGAAGCACGAAAATTTGCAGAACAATTACAAAAATAGACTGAGGGATGAAGACGGGTAATGAGAGTAAAAATGATCACGATTGATATGTATGTGGGTAAAGACAAAAATAGACTGAGGGATGAAGACGGGTAATGAGAGCAAAAATGATCACGATTGATATGTATGCGGGTAAAGAGTTTTAAGAGTGAATAGAGACAATGTGCATACGTGAATGTATCTGTACTTAGAGGAAAATATAGATAGTATAGACAAGAATTAATAAGGGAAGGTAATGGAATAGAGAGAATAAGGAGGGAATTAAAAGAGTGACCTTTGTGACATATGAAAAGTGAAATCTTTTCTGGGGGGGGCTGGGTGGGGGGAAATAGCTGTCACTGCAAAATCAGTTGACGCTTGCGAGTGGATTCGCAAATCCAAATGGAGAGGGGAGATGTGGTTGTCCGACAAGGGATAAAGGACAACTCAGGAGGGGAAGGGGAGATTGGGGATAAAGAAGATATAAATAGGAGAATAAGGAAAATGTTGGATGTTGTAGGAATGTTGTCTTATAAAGAGTTGAAAATAAGAAAACAGAAATGGAAAAGGAGGAAAGGTAATGATGGAAAAACGGAAAGAGAATATAAACAAAATATAAAATGGCTACGCTGAACTATATGACTTTAAATATTAATGGAATACATAACCAAATTAAAAGGAAGAAACTACTAAATTTACTGAAAAAGGAAAAAATTGATATAGCATTTGTCCAAGAAACACACTTAACTGAATTGGAGCACAAGAAATTAAAGAGAGATTGGGTAGGACATGTAACAGCAGCATCGTATAATTCAAAAGCAAGAGGAGTGGCTATATTAATTAGTAAAAATGTGCCATTTAAAATAGAAGAGGAAATAATAGATCCAACAGGGAGATATGTTATGATAAAATGTCAGATATATTCGGAGTTTTGGAATCTACTTAATTTATATTCACCTAACGAAGAAGATCAAAAGTTTATGCAAGATATCTTTTTGAAGGTAGCTAATACGCAAGGGAACATACTAATAGGAGGGGATTTCAACCTGAATTTGCATCCAAATATGGATAAAACGGGGAAAAAAATTAACAGGAAGAACAAAGTAACAAAATTTATAATTAATTCAATGCAAGAAATGAAACTTTTGGATATATGGAGAAAACAAAACCCAAAAGAAAAGGAATACTCATACTACTCGGCTAGACATAAAACATACTCAAGAATAGACCTATTTTTGTTATCAGCTAGTATGCAGGATAGAGTAAGAAAAACAGAATATAAAGCGAGAATGCTATCGGACCATTCACCCTTAATATTGACAGTAAAGCTAGAGGACATCCCTCCAAGAATGTATAGATGGAGATTAAACCCCATGCTACTTAAAAGACAGGATTTTAGAGAATTTATTGAAAAACAATTAAAAATGTATTTTGAAGTAAATACGGAATCAGTGGAAGATAAGTTTATACTTTGGGACACAATGAAAGCATTCATTAGAGGGCAAATAATAAGTTATGTAACCAAGATGAAGAAGGACTATAATCAGGAGGAGGAGCAGTTGGAAAGGGAAATAGTAAACATAGAAAAAAAATTAGCAATGAAGGAAGATACAACTAAAAGAAGAGATTTGGCGGATAAAAAAATAAAATATGAAACATTACAAACATATAAGGTAGAGAAGAATATAATGAAGACAAAACAGAAATATTATGAACTAGGTGAAAAAACGCACAAAATCCTAGCATGGCAGCTTAAGACAGAGCAAGCTAAGAAAATGGTATTGGCATCAAGGAAAAAAGACAAACAAATTACATATAATCCAAAAGAAATTAAGGAAAACTTTAGAGAATTCTATGAACAATTATACCGAACTGAAAACGAAGGGAAAGAAGGGAAAATAAATGAATTTTTGACTAAAATTGAACTACCAAAACTACAAATAGAGGAACAAAATAAATTAACAGAACCATTTGGAACAGTAGAAATACAAGAGATAATAAAAAAATTACCAAATAATAAGACACCAGGAGAGGATGGATTTCCAATAGAATTCTACAAAACATTTAAAGACTTATTAATACCGCCCCTCCTGGATGTAATCAACCAGATTGATGAGACACAAAACTTACCAGATTCATGTAAAACAGCAATAATTACAGTAATACTAAAACAAGGGAAAGATCCACTCTCACCAGCGTCATATAGACCAATATCTTTGCTAAACACAGATTATAAGATAATAGCTAAACTATTAGCAAACAGATTAGCAGAACAGGTACCGAAAATGGTAAATTTAGACCAAACTGGATTTATCAAAAAAAGACGCACAACAGACAATATTTGTAAATTTATTAACTTAATTCATGCATAGAAGGAAATAAAGCACCTACAGTAGCAGTTGCTTTAGACGCAGAGAAGGCCTTCGACAGAGTAGAATGGAATTATTTTTTCAAAGTATTGCAAAAATTCAGTTTACCAGAGAAGTATATTAATTGGATTAAAGCATTATATAAGGGACCGTTAGCGAAAGTGACAGTAAATGGACATGTATCAATGCAATTTAACTTAAGCAGGTCAACGCGGCAGGGATGCCCACTATCACCTTTATTGTTTGCGCTAGCTATAGAACCACTAGCAGAATTGATAAGAATAGATAATAATATAAAAGGAATAAAAATAAAAGACAGGGAATATAAAATCAGTTTATTTGCGGATGATGTTATAGTGTACTTAACAGAACCAGAACTATCAATAAAAGAATTATATAAGAAATTGAAGGAATATGGAGAAGTGTCGGGTTACAAGATAAACGTAAATAAAAGTGAAGCAATGCCTATGAATAATGCAGATTTCTCAAAATTTAAGAAGGAATCTCCATTCAGATGGCAAATGCAGGCAATAAGATACCTAGGTGTACAAATAAACAAAAATCTAGGCCAATTATATAAACTCAATTACAATCCACTAATGAAAAAATTACAGGACGATTTAAGCATTGGAAAGATCTACCACTAACACTGATAGGAAGGATAAACTGTATTAAAATGAACATTTTTCCAAGGATATTATACTTATTTCAGGCATTGCCAATACAACTGACAGAAAAATTCTTCAAAGAGTTAAAGAAAATAATAAGGAAATTTTTATGGAGAGGGGGGAAACCGAGGATAGCACTAGACAAATTAACAGAATGGTATAAACAAGGAGGCTTACAATTGCCAAACTTCAAAAATTATTATAGAGCCGCACAATTAAGATACCTATCAGATTTTTATCAAACAAGGGAAAAACCAGACTGGACGAGATTAGCATTAGATAAAATAGGGGAAAAGATACCTGAACACATATTATATAAATGGGACGAAAAATTGGTACAACATAGAACTTCTCCAGTACTACATCATCTCCTCAATATTTGGAAGAAGATTCATGTAGAAAGAAATAAAACAAATTATCAATTACCAAAACTAATATTGACGCAAAATAAGCTACTCCCTTTTACAATAGATAACCTTTCCTTTAGAGAATGGGAAAAAAAAAGGGATTAAAAGAATAGAAAATTGTTTTTCAGGAAGTAGATTCTTATCCTTTGAACAAATGAGAGATAAGTACAATATAACTGGAGATACAGCGCTGGCATATTACCAACTGAGATCCTACTTGAAAGATAAATTAGGAAGCAATTTGAGTTTACCAGAGGGAAGTAACCTTGAATATGTGATTACAGATACAATGTTAATCAAAAGATTTATAACAAATATGTATATTAAACTGCAAGAAAAGGAGAATGAGGAAACAAATGGTAAAACTAAACAAAAATGGGAACAAGATTTAAATATAAAGATAAAAAAGGAAACATGGGAGAAATTATGTTCTGGAATGATGAGAAATACAATAAATACGAGGCTACGTATGATACAATATAATTGGTTACACAGACTATACATTACACCGCAAAAGTTAAATAAATGGGACCCAACAGTATCTGATAGATGTTTTCGATGTAAAAAAGAAATGGGAACAACAATTCATGCAATCTGGACATGTGAGAGAGTAGAAAAATTTTGGGATGATCTCAATCAGATATTAAATAAAATAACAGAAAACAATATACCAAAGAATCCAGAGATCTTTCTCCTAAGTAACATAAAAAACAAAGAATTTGGAATTGATTTGGAGGATGCACAAAAAAGATTTGTTAAGATAGCCCTAGCCGTAGCAAAAAAATGTATTATGTCAACCTGGAAATTGGAAGATAATTTGAAAATACAACAATGGTATATAGAAATGAATAAATGTATTCCATTAGAAAAAATAACATATAGTTTAAGAAATAATATTGAAATATTCGAACAAGTATGGGAGCCTTACATTAAATACAATAGCGAAAACCTACCGGGGACAAACATTACCTAAGTTGATGGAAGGAGAAGAAAAGAAAAGAATGGACTCAGTAGAATTTCTGGTGTATTTTTGTTGAATGACAACATTGTCTGACGGGTTTAATGCAACCTAGATTGTATACCTAAAATAGATGAGAGGGGGGGGTGGGGAGGGTGGCTTGGGAGGAGGGAGGGGGGGGGGGGAGAAAAAGTCACTGTATATGTGTGAAAAAGAAAAAGTGTACATCATGGCTAATGTGATTTATGGTGTGAAAAATAAAAAATTTTAAAAAAAAATTAAGATTCAAACTCCCCATAAAATCTTTTAAAACCACAGAGAATCTGAAAGCAAATTTATAACCTTTCTGCCAAAGAACAGCTTTTGCCAAATTAAATTCTTTACATCTTTTAGTAGTATTTTGACTGAAATTTGCATAAAAGAAAACTCTTCTGTTTTGAACCATCAGAGGACCTCCATGTTGCCTTGCATTCTGAACTGCCAATCTTAAAATTAACTCTCTATTCTGATATCTCAGACACCTGATCAAAACAGATCGAGGTGGTTGACCAGGCATAGGTTTTTTTTCTCAAACCTCTATGTGCTCTGTCCAATTCTAAACCATCTGGAAATATTTCAGCTCCTAACACATCTGGTATCCATTTTTGAAAGAATTTAACGGGTTCTGACCCTTCAAAATCTTCCGGTAAACCCACAATCTTCACATTGCTTTTTCGCTCTGATTCTCCCACAAATCAATTTTCTTCAATAAATCAGCTTTCTCAATCCTCCATCCTGAAAAAGAATCATCATACATGTCGAATTTTTTTTTACATACTCCAATATCACTAACACAACCTTCCAACTTATCTTTCATCTTTTGAACTTTTTCTTGAACTTTATCCACCACTTTTGCAATAATTTGCTACATGAGCTTTAACAGTTGAAATATCTTCCATAACATTAAAGCCCAATGAAATCTGTTGTGACATTGCTTTAAACTGTGATTCAAAGTAATCCTTATATTTAGAGAAGTGCCTACCCTGACCAGCAAGACTTCTTCTTGTTCACTAACTAGATCCTCTTCAGAGCTGATCTCTTGTTGCCTCTCCTCTCTCACTTCACCAGCTCCTTTAGCTCCTTCAACTACTTTAACTTTTTCCCGCCCCTCCCCTCGAGTTTGGGGCCTGCCCTCTGCTGATCCCGACCTACTGGATCGACAAGCATGAGCCACCGGATCAACAAGCACCAGCCACCCCCCACTCCCTTGGGGTGTAAAATACTCAGAATAGTGCGCATGCGCACAGATTCTTCAGCTTCAGTAGGAGATCATCGGGTGCCATCTTGACCAGGTCTCCGTGACCCAGACGCCGGCGTCGCTGTTGAAGTCACCGGGTGTCGACGCTGGATATGAGGAGAGGGAATACTCGAGGTACCTGGTTCCAACTCCAAGGTAGGCCAAACTTCTTCCAAACTTACCAATTGTTTTAAAATCGTTTTTTTCACCATTTGGGCTCTTGGTTTTTTTTCATTCTTATATTTAGTTACTTATAAAAACAAAAGCTAAAAACTTGATATATTTAAAGGGCACTTAAAATGGGTTTTTATTCAAATCTGCAGGGAGAGATGATCAGTCACGTCTCTCCCCTACGCCATCCCACCACGTCCCCTCTGTTTGACTGCATTCTCCTCGATAGGAGGTCCTCGACAGGGGTTCTGGATGGTTACTTTGAATGTGGAGTATTCCTTCTGTTGTGAGCACCTGGCCCTTGTACAGATCCATCAAAGTACCATGAGCCTTCTTCATTTTGATCAGTTAGAAGCAAGCATAAAACCTCAAAAGAAATCTTTAAGAAATACACTTTCATTGTCCTCTGCAATTTAGTTCCATCTAATAATGCATGCACAATGAAGTTCAATCAACAGAACTGGCTGAGTGTGATCAGATTGATATGCTCAGGACATCAGCCTGGGAGAGGCTCATGGTGCTTTTAATGGATCTGGAGGATTTTGTGCCTATTGTAGATTGCCCAGGTCACAAGCAAACGCAGAGTGCAGTGATCACTGCTGTTGAGAAAATCATGAGTTCTGGTGCCAGGTTTGAGATCTAGGTCATTGAGTATTCTTTCCATCAGTCAAAGGTTGTGTTGATACTCTGGAGATGGTGGTGAATTTCATTACCTAAGTGTGCATTTGCAAAGAGGATATCCCAGAGACATAGAAATCAATCCCAAGGATCTTTATTTACATCCAGCAGTGGTGAAGGAGGCAGATTGATAGAGGATCTTTTGTCCTTCTTTAGTGTAAGGCTAATTCCTTTCATACACTTCAGTGGAGTCTTCAAACATTTACATTCACAAGTAATAATCCTAATTGTATTGAGGTCAGAACCAGGTGCTCAAGTTCACCACTCCAATGGACAGGAGGCCATGTGGCTACAGAGGTTGTGAGAGCACAGGAGGCAAATCCATGGATATTTCGTGTCTCTGAAGAGATTCGCGTTCACTTCACTTTTCTCATTGCTGAGGGCACCAGGAAAGGCTAATGGCAGCTCTTTGTGTATTTAAGGCAAAGTAAACAAATACTGCCTTTGGAAGACTACACAAAAGAGTCTGGAAAAACAACCAACTGAAAAACCTCACAAAGATAAGCGTATACAGAGCCGTTGTCATACCCACACTCCTGTTCGGATCCGAATCATGGATCCTCTACCGGCATCACCTACGGCTCCTAGAACGCTTCCACCAGCGTTGTCTCCGCTCCATTCTCAACATTCATTGGAGCGACTTCATCCCTAACATCGAAGTACTCGAGATGGCAGAGGCCGACAGCATCGAATCCACGCTGTTGAAGATCCAACTGCGCTGGGTAGGTCACGTCTCCAGAAAGGAGGACCATCGCCTTCCCAAGATCGTGTTATATGGCGAGTTCTCCACTGGCCATCGTGTCAGAGGTGCACCAAAGAAGAGGTACAAGGACTGCCTAAAGAAATCTCTTGGTGCCTGCCACATTGACCACCGCCAGTGGGCTGATATCGCCTCAAACCGTGCATCTTGGCGCCTCACAGTTCGGCGGGCCGCAACCTCCTTTGAAGAAGACCGCAGAGCCCACCTCACTGACAAAAGACAAAGGAGGAAAAACCCAATACCCAACCCCAACCAACCAATTTTCCCCTGCAACCGCTGCAACCGTGTCTGCCTGTCCCGCATCGGACTTGTCAGCCACAAACAAGCCTGCAGCTGACGTGGACATTTACCCCCTCCATAAATCTTCGTCTGCGAAGCCAAGCCAAAGAAAAGACATTTGTACAATATACATCTACTCCGAAATTCTTCCTTGCTGCAGCAACAGGAACTTATAAAGAAAATTGATAAGATGACTGAGGGAGTAATCCTAATTATGGAATGTTGGCAAAGGTTCAAAAGTATATGCAGTGGGACATTAAAAAGGGGTGTAATTCACACTCGGGACAGAAGGGGAAGACTGCTGCATAATGCCAACCCAATTAAACACCTTCAGATACAATATTCAAGAAGATATTGTTTAAGTAGTGCTTTTCAAAAAGCACACTGTAATTTATCACCGATTGCTGGAAATTTCTCTGAAAT
The DNA here is from genome assembly GCF_036971445.1 of Narcine bancroftii. NCBI lineage: Eukaryota > Metazoa > Chordata > Chondrichthyes > Torpediniformes > Narcinidae > Narcine > Narcine bancroftii. Next base: position 81,096,645 of record NC_091475.1, read on the forward strand.
TATATTTTTAATAACAAATACGGCAGTTGTTCTCAGTATATCACTTGTTCCCTTAATTAAAAAGATGTAATGTTGCATTTATATAAATGGATGAGGTTGCATTCTTGCTAAACCTCTGGATAAACAATGCAAAGGCAGGAGGTCAAATCCCAGGCCAGCCAAATTATCTAAATAATTAACCAAATTTTGAAATGAAAAGTTTCAAGCAGCAACGACGACCATAATTTTTTTATTTATTGTATAAACATACTCTTTGGGGACTAACATCTACCCACCTTAATAATCTATCTTATTGGTGGTTCTGGAATCAATATACAAATATGGTAAATATTAGCAGTATATAATTATGGCAGAGATCATTTCAATGCTTGTGGCAGAAGACAATGTGAATGTTGCTGTTTTGATTATTTGAATACTTGACTCAAGCCCATCAAAACACACAAAGAAGGTTCTAAGTTGAAGCATTAACTACTTTTTCCTCTTACTGATGCTGCTCAACATTGAGTTCCTCCATTTTGTTTGAAATACACACACATGCACTGTAATAGAGATTGGGAACTGCCTCCTTACACACACACAAACACAATGCAACAGCGATTGGGTGCTGCCTACACACACACACACACACACACACACACACACACACACACACACACACACACACACACACACACACACACACACACACACACACACACACACACGTACATACGTACGTGCTGGAGAAACACTGCTGAGGAAGTGAAATTAAAGGTTAACCAACATTTTGGGCCTGGGCCTGTGTGTTGCTTTTCCAAAACAGGTTGTGTATTGCTCCAGTATCTAGCATTATGTGTCTCCGTCAAAACATTTGGACAGATGTGACCAACCATCAAGTGGGTTGCACGCTCAGATCGATAGTTGAGGGTTCAAGCCCCACTCCTGAGGGCCACAGCTGCGCTGTCAAAGGTGGTCTTTCATATGTGATTTTAAACCCATTGCTCCATGGGTAGATGCAAAAGACTCATGGGATTATTTTGAAGCTGAACAGAAGGATTCTTCCAGTTACCGAACCAATATTTTTACAGATCATTATTAGGTCATTGTCATATCGCCGTTTGTGGGACTTCAATGCATGCAAATTGCCTGCTGTGTTACTTACAGTGCAGCAGTACCTATATTTCAAAAGTTTTTAATTACTGCAAAGGGTTTTGAAAGTCCACAAAATTGTTAAAAGTGCTCAGAAATGTACACTTTTTTTAAGGAGTCCAGAATATTAATTTATATTTAAAATAATAACAAGGGCAATGCTTAGGAGCTTATTGTGTATGTCAGAGGCCACAATTTCTGCACGCTGGCAATATTTCATTGGCTGGATCATACTATGTGCCACAAAGAGTTATTTGTTAATAGAACTCTCAAGCCAGTCAACAAAGTTGTGGATGAATTCTTCTGCTGAAACATTTGTGTTATGTATTTAAGATTTAAAGACATCTGTGCCTGGTCAGCAATACATTTAAGCACAGCACCTCCCATACCAAACATCAGAGAAGCTTCCCATCCAGTCATTATCTGATGACCGACATTGCACATCCTGTGAGAACAGGATTACATTCAGTCACAACCTCGGTCAGTGAAAAGGGCAGGAGACTGACTGAAAAGCAGGGCTTGATGTAAAGCAGGTGCTCCTCTCACTTTGCTCTGTAAAACCTTACCTCTAACCTTAAAATGCAGTAGTCCTTCTAGCCAGTGTGATTGTGCCAATTTTAACAAGAGTGTTGTTCAATTTCTGAGTGAGGTCAATGTTTAACTAAGCACGTGAGGAAAATTCCAGGCAGATTGTACTCAAAACCAGATTTAGGACATAAAATAGCTGAAGAAGCCTGGATGGAAATTTGTCAGAATAGTATTCGGAAATTAATTAACGCTAGACTAGCGATGATTAATTATAATTTTATTCATCAGCTATATTTAACGCCGGAGAAATTTAAAAAATTTGGTCTTCGTAAGTTGGATTCTTGTTTTCGATGTGATCAGACGGCCAATACTTTTTTGCATACTGTTTGGCTTTGTGATCGATTGCAACAGTTTTGGAAAGGTATTCAATCTATTTTTAACAGTTTATATAATATCCATCTTGTATTAGATCCCGATATATTTTTATTAGGGAACATGCAATCATTATTTGATTTAGGTTTAGAGGATTATCAGATTTCCTTTATCTATTTAGCTTTAGTCGTGGCTAAGAAATGTATAGCACTTACTTGGAAAGATAGAAATATACTAACTTTAGATAAGTGGTATTTGGAGATGAAATTTTGTTTGACTATGGAAAGGATATCTTTTTTCAATTCAGGATAGGATGTCTTTTTATAAGTTAAAGTGGACTCCGTTTGCATGATATTTTAGTATTGATAATTTTTTTTGTTGTTAGAATTTTTTTTAGGTTAAGTTTTATCTCTTTTTTTGTAAGTGGGTATTTTGTTTTTCCATATATAATATTGTTAATTTTATTAACTCTTCACTCTTTATTTTTGGGGGGGAGGGTTGGACTAATTTTAAGTTAGATTACTAATATTGTGTTACAATTAACAGGGGGGGGGGTTATTTTGTGTAGTTTTCTGATGTAATATTGTAATCATACCATTTTAATTTTTTTTTATTTTTCTTTAAATGTAATTCTCTATTGTATTCATGATATAAAATTTTAAATAAAGTCTTCAAAAAAAAAGATTGTACTCAAAACCAGCAGCACTTTTTACGTGTATATAAATATATATATTTTAAAATATTTATATCTACACAGGATATATATTTTAAAAATATATATATATAGTTATACAGGCAAAAAAAACGAGAGGTCTCCCTTCCATCAGCCTAATCAGCTTCAAGATGAAGTACAAAAAATGAACTGATTGTTAATCCAATCGTCAATACCACACTGCCTCTTGTGTACCGTTTCTGTGCTTAGGACAGGTCTCCACATTAAAAATAAAAAGGATGCAGAGACACTGTTCAGATGTAAAACTGATTATAAGGATGACACCAGACAGAAATGTTACAACCATCAGATAAAACTGAATAAGATGGAGTTCTTTCCTTGAAAATTAGCACACAAGCGGTGCTGTGAAAGTGATCATCAAAATTATGACGGGCTTGCTCTTGGATCATGGAGATGCTTCTATTTGCTAGTGAGATGAAAGTTGCAGGCCACAAATATAAATAAAACAGATACTCCAGAAAAGACACTTTACCCCAGAGTGTGGCAAGAATGTGGAACTAGATTTGATGGGTTGAGCAGAGACTTTCCAGGGGAATCTGAAATAAACATGAAGGAGAACATGAAAAAAGTAGCAGGAGGTGTACGTGGAACAAATACGTCTTGACCCGCAAGACCATAGAACATGAGCCCCAGGAGTGGATTTTGGACATTCAGCCCTTTGATTATCTCGCCACCTGAACAGATGCTGCCTAACCCACTGAACTCCTTGAACTGATTGACCTGCTTTTGCTGTTACTTGCTTCATTTAACATTTAGTTCAACAAGCACAACTGTAAATGTTTATACTCTGATTTTCAAAACAGATTAGACTAACTCAGCTGAAAGAGAAAAAAATAAATTTTGGTGTAAAATCCAGAATCTTAGGTGACACAATGAACATTCAACACCTTATCTCCTCAGCCCCTTTCCAGCTTGTGCTCTTCAAGCCCCCCAACCCCACCCCTAAAATACCAGATATCAGCCCTCTCTATTTTTGTCACAGTAAAAGGTCTTGACCCAAAACATTAACTGATGATTTCTCTCCATGCTTGCTCCCTGACCAGGCTAGGCACAATTCAAATGCCTTCTACAAATTTGCCGATGACACCATGGTCGTTGACAGAATCATAGACCGCAATAAAGAAGCGTAGAGGGCGGAGATTGATCAGCTACTTGAGTGATGCCACAACAAAAACTTTGCACACAACTTGAGGAAAACCAAGAACCTGATTGTGGACTTCAGGAGGGAAAATCAGAACATGAACCAGTCTCACTGAAGAGGAGGAGTCACGTGATGGAGTAGTGGTCGGACGGTGAACTCCAGCCCTCTCCAGAAAAGTCGGGAAAAACAAAAGAAAACACAAAGGCACAGAAATAAAAGTTACAGAAAAGTGAGTATAAAGGTGGAAAGAAGATGGCGACAAAAAAAGAAAAATCGAAAGCAACGGTAAGAAGAGAGGAAGAGAAGACAAAGGAGGAAAAAGGTGAAGGCCTTACCTGTCCGAAGAGGCCCGCTGCGGAGAGAGAAACCCGCTCCCTCAGGTCGGTAAATAATGGACTACAAAAATGGCTCGCAGAGCCGAGTAAAAGTGCGCAACCGCGCATGCGCGATGCGAATGAAAAAAAAAACACCGACGGGAGGGGGTACCAGCTGGGGAGTCGATCTCCACAGCCGGCAACGACAACTGCAGAACACCTGCAGCAAGAAGAGACCACAGAAGACAATAGAAACAAGAAAGAAGAGGAGGAAAGGGCACCAAAGAAGCAACACATGGCCAACCCAGAGGAAGAAGAAGAGGAAGAGAAAGAGTACAGTGAAATAGAAGAAGAAAAGAAAGGCAAGGTAAAGGATATACTTGCTCTTATTAAAGGATACATGGAGTCATTTAAAGAATGGCAAACACAGGAATTTAAGGATTTAAGAAAAAGAATAAACAACACAGAAGAGAAAATAAATAAAATGGAGATGACCTTAACAGAAATGGGAAAGAAAATGGACAAGATGGAAGAGCGGGCAGTAGCAGCAGAAATGGAGGTAGAAGACTTAAAAAAGAAATTGGAGAAATCTAATAAAAAAACTAAAGAGACACAAGAACTACTAGCTCAAAAAATAGATACAATGGAAAACCATAACAGAAGAAATAACATAAAGATAGTGGGCCTTAAGGAAGATGAAGAAGGCAAGAATATGAGGGAGTTTATAAAAGAGTGGATCCCTAAGACCCTAGGATGTCCAGAACTACAGCAAGAAATGGAAATAGAAAGGGCACATAGAGTATTGGCCTCTAAACCACAACCACAACAAAAACCAAGATCTATTGTAGTAAAATTCCTAAGATATACTACAAGAGAAAAGGTACTGGAGAAGACAATGGAAAAAGTAAGAGAGGGCAACAAACCACTGGAGTATAAAGGGCAAAAAATCTTCATTTATCCAGATATAAGTTTTGAACTCCTAAAGAAGAGAAAAGAGTTCAATACAGCAAAGGCGATTTTATGGAAGAAAGGGTATAAATTTATACTAAAGCATCCAGCGGTATTGAAAATATTTATTCCAGGACAACAAAACAGACTATTCTCGGATCCAGAAGAAGCACGAAAATTTGCAGAACAATTACAAAAATAGACTGAGGGAGGAAGAGGGGTAATGAGAGTTAAAATGATCACGATTGATATGTATGTGGGTAAAGACAAAAATAGACTGAGGGATGAAGACGGGTAATGAGAGTAAAAATGATCACGATTGATATGTATGCGGGTAAAGAGGTATAAGAGTGAATAAAGACAATGAGCATACATGAATGTATCTGTACTTAGAGGAAAATATTGATAGTATAGACAAGAATTAATAAGGGAAGGTAATGGAATAGAGAGAATAAGGAGGGAATTAAAAGAGTGACCTTTGTGACATATGAAAAGTGAAATCTTTTCTGGGGGAGGCGGGGTGGGGGGAAATAGCGGTCACTGCAAAATCAGTTGACGCTTGCGAGTGGATTCGCAAATCCAAATGGAGAGGGGAGATGTGGTTGTCCGACAAGGGATAAAGGACAACTCAGGAGGTGAAGGGGAGATTGGGGAGAAATAAGATAGAAATAGGAGAATAAGGAAAATGTTGGATGTTGTAGGAATGTTGTCTTATAAAGAGTTGAAAATAAGAAAACAGAAATGGAAAAGGAGGAAAGGTAATGATGGAAAAACGGAAAGAGAAGATAAACAAAATATAAAAGGGCTACGCTGAACTATATGTCTTTAAATATTAATGGAATACATAACCAAATTAAAAGGAAGAAACTACTAAATTTAAATGAATAAATGTATTCCATTAGAAAAAAAATAACATATAGGTTAAAAAATAATATTGAAATATTCGAACAAGTATAGGAGCCTTACATTAAATACAATAGCGAATACCTACTGGGGACAAACATTACCTAAGTTGATGGAAGGAGAAGGAAAGAAAAGAATGGACTCAGTAGAATTTCTGGTGTAATTTTGTTGAATGACAACATTGTCTGACTGGCTTAATGCAACCTAGATTGTATACCTAAAATGGATGAGAGGGGGGGTGGGGGGGTGGTTGGGAGGAAAGGGGGGGGGGGGGAGAAAAAGTCACTGTATATGTATGAAAAAGAAATAGTGTATATCATGGCCAATGTGATTTATGGTGTGAAAAATAAAAAATTTAAAAAAAAACTGTCTCACTGAGGGGACAGGAGTGGAAAGGTTCAAGAACTTCAAGTTCCTGGGTGTCAGCATCTCTGAAGACCTGTCCGGGGCGATGCAATCACGAAGAGGGCTCACCAATGGCAAGACTTCATGGGGATTTTGAGATTTGGATGTCACCAAAGACTTTTGCAAGTTTCTACAGGTGCACTGTGGAGAGCATTGTGTCTGGTGGCATCACTGTCTGGTATGGAGGTGCCAATGAACAGGAAAGGAAAAAATTCAGTCCCTTAGTGTAATCACAGTACAACTCAAAGGACCTTGTGAAATTTTAGCTACTTTTAATGTTTTGCATTTCAATCACAGATAAGCATCCATGAAAAATTTATTTTACTTTGTCTAGCATACAAGATGGCTTGCTTTATTTGTCAAATGGCAGTGAATGCAACATCCTGACATTCAAAGTCATGAAATTTTAAGCAAAACCATGAAATTATGTTGAGGAATCTTTTGAAAGCTTGATGGAGTTCAATTAGGAAGTCGACAACTACACACTTTGCATTTGTCTTGCTAAGTGATAACATACCATTAATGTTATCAAATCTCCAACCTGACTAAGATACAACCAAAGAATTGCTGGAGGAACTCAGTAGGTCAGACTGAAGAAATGGAGCGGTGGATGGGGGTGGAGAGGGGTAAATGGAGAGAATGGTGGATCGCACTGAAGTTGGCGGAGGTATCAGAGGATAATGTGTTTGTATGTGTAAGCTAGTGGAGTGGAAAGTGAGGACCAGGGGAACTCTGACCTTTTTCTCCTTGGACGAAGGCAGGTAACGACAGAAGAATATGAGATACAGATAACCTCAGAATCTATCTGCTTTTCAATATGCCCAAACCCACTCATCCCTTCCCACCCACCCTTGCACCTACTCAGGTGCTTCCTACTGTAAGTGCAGAAAGTATAAAACTTGTTCCAACATCATTTCCATCCAGAGCCACAATCAGACCTTCCTGGTGAGGTAGAGCTTTACATGCACATCCTCCAACCTAATCTACTGCATTCAGTGCACTTGGTGTGGTCTTCTCTAAGTCATTGAGACCAAAAGTAGATTGGGTGACCATTTTGCCAAACAACTATGCTCTGTAGGTAGGTCTGAATTTGAGCTTCCTGTCTCAACCATTTCAAGTCTTCCAGTGACATGAGTGTCCTCGACCTTGTCCATGGTCAGGGTGAGTCTAAATGTAAACTTGAGGAACAACACAGCTCATTCCTCCTGGACAGCCTTAAACCGAATGACATGTAAAGGTCCCATTATTGTCATGTAATACTACATTTAGAATGTAACTTACATGAAATTCTTTAAGGCTGACAGAGTCGTCACTTTGTTCAGTGTCCCTCACAGAAATGTATAGCACCTGGTGTTCCTAGGCAGTCTCCCCTCCAAGTACTGACCAGTCCTAAGCCTGTTTAGCTTCTGAGATCTGACAATCTCAGGCGTATTCAGGCCATTAGGTGTGTATAATGAGCTTTCTAATTTGAGGAAACCACCCCATCCTCACCTGGTTTCATCTCTTCTTAACCTACTCCTGTAATTTTATCCCAATCCCTCTGTAATTTTGCTTCAATATCCCTCCCCCTTTCCTCATGGTCTCATCCTCTACCTGTCTCTTCACCTCTCAAACCTTATGGCCTATCACAACTGGGTCGGTCTCTCCTCCAGCTTCTTACCCCTATTATATGCTTAATTTCACCCCTTTTCTGCTAGCGTTGATAAAGTGTTTGGACCCTAAAGATTGATTGACCATTTCTACCCATTTCTGAGTTCCTTCAGAAATTTTTAGTCTACTCAATAACCTTCCAGCCAGCATAACAAAAAGAAAACTATATGCTTTTTAAAATATAAAACAAAAATGTCATCAGGAAAGTTTTGGTGGAAAACCTCTAAGTTACCTTTGGGGATAAAGGATACAAAATCTTGCCATAGTCTCTGTGACTTGCTGTCACTGATTACAGTATTAACAAGATAGAATTGGGAACATTCCTTTTACTCAAGTTGCATGGACCAGGAATGTTGCTTCGGGGCATGAATAAATGAAGTTCAATAGCAATCCACAATTAAATAAATACTTTAAAAGGAAAGTTAAGCAGGCTACGTGGAAAGGACAGGGATGTGGAATGAACTGCAGAGCTCTTTCAGAGAGCCAGTACGAACGTGATGGGCCAAAGAGCTTCTCCTTGTGCCCCAACATTCGACTGATTCTAATTAGCTCCTCTTGCAAAACACATAGCACACAAGGAGCTATTCTCTTTTCCAGGCAAGGCCAAGTTCTTGCAGAATGCACTTGTGTTTCAGATTAAATGAAGGATGAAACGGAGTTGGAGCAGTCACAGTTTAATCACGATAGGTTTGCGCATAACTCTGAAATTGCATTTGAAAACTAATAACAGAGGGCATCACAGACAGTAGGCTCCAAATAATTAATCAAGCTTTTAACACCTTGCCATATGCCTAGCTTGCTGGACAACACTTACTGTCACTTCATTAACTGTCTCTGTTTAGCTTGTTTGTCTTAATATCTTCAACCTTGTTGAAATGCAACTCATTTAGAACAGATATAAAGTGCTAATTAAAAGCAGATGTCATTTATTACTCAAGCTCAGACATACTAGAACTCTGACTCAATCCTAAACTTTCTGCCAACTCCAACCACACTGGAATAAGTAGTGACCTGCATCACTGTAACCTGATGTCTTTTAAGCACTGCATTGAGGACGCACACAGGTAACAAGTCATACCTCTTCTTGCTGCTACATTCCCAGGGGTCTGTGAGATTCAGAAACTGGTTTATGTTCTGCAGCAGTGGCGCTGCATCTCCATCTGTTACTTTGAATTGCAGCCCACAATAAAAGTCAAATGAATGCAGCCTCCAATCACTAGTGAAACGTTTGATCCGAATAATCTCATTAAAAATCTGGTTGTGCACAAACTCTTCAGTGTATTACCATTAGGTTTCTATTTGAAAGGAGACTTGCATTTTTATAGTACTTTTCACAGCCAATGCAATTTGCAGCCAGTGAAATTCCTATGACTTCTTAACTGTTGCAACACTGAAGAGGTGGCAGCCAATTTCTGCACAGCAAGCTCCCAGAACAATAAAGTGGTAATGACCAGATGTTTCAATGATATTAGTCGAGAGATAAACATTGGTCCTATACATTGATGGGAACTCTAAGAATTCAATTTTTACACCAACTGCAAGACAACTTCACACATATTAACAAATCCAAGGCCAATGTTCTCACTTCCACTCTGGCTTTTAGAATTTCAACCTGGCCCAGAGATCAATTCAATTGATAGCAAAAAGATTTCACTAGCAAGAGAAAGAATGCAATGGCCAGAGAAATGTCTTACAGTTGTTGAAGTTTCCATCACTCTGAAACAAACAGAACTTGGCTCATTCCCACTTACTATATCAATCTATAAATATAGCTGTTGATGGAGTGCAAGTGAGTAAATTGCAAAAACATCTATTTTGACCAAAAGACCCCATCTCGATTCCAGTGTACACTGCTTTTCATTTCCAGCCATCAGGGAATATTGTGGTATATTGCAATTGTTTGTCCAATTTAGCTGGACAAGGGAAATTAGAATATACCTACCCAGTTTCCCACCATATCTATATATCTTTTGGGATGATTTTCCCTCCAGCATTAACCATGACTTTGTTGGATCAAAGCATTGTTGATTCTCATCACATGAAAGGCTTGAACCCAAGATGCTATACTGACACTTCACTGCATTGATGAGAGTGCCACACAGTCAGAGTTGCATCATTTCGATGAGGTGTCAAACTGAGGCCTCGCATGCTTTGTCAAGTGGAAGTAAACATCCTGGAGCACTATTATATGAAAAACTACAAGGGAGCTCTTGCAATTTCCTGGCCAATATTTATGCCTCAAGCAATGATGCTAAAATATATTATCTTGTCATGATAACATCACTGATGGTGAGAGCAGCTGTGTAGAAATTGGCCACATCACAGCAGTGACTACACTTCAACTCTTGGAAAAACTTTTAGATGACAACTTGAAAAGCATGTTAAAAAAAACCATATAAAGTCCTCCTTCCATTAAGGACAGCACTGCTAGCGCAATGCTATTACAGCACCAGAGACCCAGGTTCAAATCCGCACTGTCTGTAAAGATTTGTACCATTTTCCAATGTGTCTGCATGGGTTTTCTCGCATCCTTCAAAAACTTACAGGGATTGGTGCATTTGTTGGGTGGGGCGGGGGGGGGGGGGGGGGGTATGGGCTCATAGACCAGAAGAGCTTGTATGTTTAAATTACGTTATTTTTAAAATCCAATCAGTAACAGTAAGAAGCCATCGATTGAAGATTTGAAAAGTACTTGCTTTTCAAAGAGCCTAATCCTTTGGTTGCTCTTTTCAGGACAACTGGAAAGTATGAGGTTCTTTTAACTCCATCCAAATGTCGAGTTCTGTCTTTTTCTTCTCTCTTAGCCAGGTGTGTGATATTCCTTAGATTGAAGGATGCTGCCTTGCCTACTCAAGCTCAGAGGTTAAGGGACATTACATCCAGTTCAAGTCCAGAAAGGATTCGTTACTCAATAGTAACTCAAATATAAGGTTTCAAATGTTGTGGAGACCATTCTTGAATCTTTTCCACAACCTCTAGGTATAATAGAAATTCTAAACTTTAGCACTTTATTTTTAACTCCATGAAAGAAATACATTCTTTTTTTTTAGCCATACAATGATGCTAAGGGGATGGGGTTTAGAGACACATCTATCTGTGATTAGATTATTAGATGTGTTTATATGTTATATATTGCATATGATCTCTATATGCCTTTATAACTTGCTGAGCTATGTAATTTATAGTTTTTATTGTGCATGCTGTAAATGTACTAAATATTTATATTTATGTGTATAAAATCAATAAAATATTATTTAAAAGAAAGAAATGAACTTGCTTTGCACTTCCATCACCTTGTCTGAATGATTGGTGTTCAAGACATTTTTACTGATTTCATCAGCTTTCCTCATAGTGGCCTGCACATGTCCACAATGCTTCCTAGTTTCACTGTTGGTATAAACTGACCCCATGTGATGCAGGAGAGGTGAAACAAAGATACAGAGATGCAAGTATTAACCAGTTCAACTGCAATAGGAATATGTTGAAACATAAGGCAATAAATTAATAATAGGGGATGCCTGAAAGTCTCAACACTGCCTGCAACAATGAGATCTGTGCCTAAATATAGTCAACATCTTGCCTATCTTTAGACACCAGTCTTACCCAGTCCCCTATGGAAGAGCTTTCACACTAATACAATTTCCCCTGTCTATTCCCCATAGCCCTGCAAATAATTTCTTTGCAAGGATTTGTCCAATTCTCTTGTGAAACTTTTCACTGAATCTGCTTCTTTGCTCTTTCAGGCAACACATCACAGATCACAACTTGGTGCGGAAGTTCCTCGAGCTCCTCTGGTTCTTTTAACCATCACCTTAAATATGTAACTGTCAGCTTCTCATTTAATTTGATGAAAACCCTTCCTATACATGCACTGCCAACATCAGTTGGCTTGCAGACCTTCCACTCTAGACCCTACTCACAGCACAGTGACACATCTCTCCAGGAGTTCACAATTATATTTACTGTAAGAAATATTTTGCGCCTGAAAGTTTGGAAAAATGAGTCATCAACTCCGAAGCTACAGTGTAATAACATTTTCAGAGTCAGGGTGTTAATCAGTTTGATGTTTATGATTTTTTTTTTCCTTTGATCTGCACTCATTAGAGTGCAAGATGGAAATTTGCTGGTCCAAACAAGATGTGGAAGCTATAAATTTCAAGATGAAAGATTTTTGAGGAAATTAGTCATCAGTCCAACAGGCAGAGAACCTGCCCACTGTCTGTACTACTACTCTGCTCAGTTTAGGCATTCATAGAAGAAATCAGATTGGTGCAGGGAGTGACGTGCAGAAAGAAGAGAATGCTGGGGTTGGTAGGAAGACAAAAAAAAGGTCATACTGGAGAGATACCAATCAACTACATTTTTCCTGCAATTAGATTTCAACAGGCAAGACGGGATGGGTTTAACCATTGTGTAGCACAAGGAGAAAGGATAAAGAGGACTCTGGACAGATAGCAGCATGTTATTTTGGATGGAGCACACTTTGTGATTCTCTGCTGCCTCTGGAGCCTGTTCTGCCATTCAATAAGATGATAGCTGAACCTCTACCTCAAACATCATTTCATGCCATACTGCTGGATTCCTCAGATAACCAAAATTCTTTTCTTTTTAAAATATTTTTATTAATTTGAGAGAGAAATATTACATGTATATATTGTTTAGATATTAATTATATAGCTTTTTATATAATGCATTACAGAATATGAGTCACATGTCAATTACACATTGGCTTATATAATTCTCAAAAAAGTGAACTAAACTTATGAGAATTTCACCTCATATTCCAATATTAAGATATACATTGTGATTATCAAAATAGATCCCTTCTAGTTATAAAAAGAAAAAAAACATACTAATCTAACCCCTCCCACTAAACATGCTCACCAGAAAATTAATTGTAAAGAATCGAATATCAGCTCTCTGACATCAGATAGAAATCCTCCAGAGCACCCTCGCCTAAATAATCAAATTATGATAATAGTCCATGAACAGGCCCCATATCTTGTCAAGTTCAACCTTGATCTCCAACATTTTCTCCTAACTTGAGCAAGACATAACATCGTACAACCACTGCTTGCGAGTTGGTGCAAGGCTGTCTTTCCATCTTATCAAAATTGTTTCTCTGGTGGTCAATGAAGTAAAAGCTACTATTCTTTTTTGAGTTGATTTCAAGAAAATTCTCTTTTCTCAAGAATCACCAGTCAAAGCAATAAAAGGACATGGTACTAATTTAATCCTAAGAACTTGTGATAGAGTTTTAAAGAATTGTTCCCAATCTTCTTGTAGTTCTGGACACTCCCAAACATATGAACCAGAGAGGCCTCAAAAATTTTATATTTGTCACATAGTGCACACATGTCAAACACTGGCCTGCGGGCCAAATTTGGGCCGCAATATAATTATATTTGGCCCGCAAGATCATATTAAATATATATTAGAGTTGGCCCGCTGGCCGCCGCGCAAGTACAGCACATGCACAGCAGCAGGTACTACCATAGTAGTTTTTAGCACTTCCACAGCAGGCACAGCAGTTAACGGGAAAGTTAATTAGATATTCACAGCGGCGCCGATACAACGGACCCGCCGCCTAGCTACAATGGACCCGCCGCCTAGCTCCCACGGACCCGCCGCCTAGCTCCACGGACCCGCCGCCTAGCAACAACGGACCCGCCGCCTAGCAACAACGGACCCGCCGCCTAGCTCCAACGGACCCGCCGCCTAGCTCCAACGGACCCGCCGCCTAGCTCCAACGGACCCGCCGCCTAGCTCCAACGGACCCGCCGCCTAGCTCCAACGGACCCGCCGCCTAGCTCCAACGGACCCGCCGCCTAGCTCCAACGGACCCGCCGCCTAGCTCCAACGGACCCGCCGCCTAGCTACAACGGACCCGCCGCCTAGCTCCAACGGACCCGCCGCCTAGCTCCAACGGACCCGCCGCCTAGCTCCAACGGACCCGCCGCCTAGCTCCAACGGACCCGCCGCCTAGCTCCAACGTCTCCTTGAGCTTCATCTGTGGGTGGGTGCTGCTGGGCATCGGACTTTCCGCTGGGGTGGAGGTCGCGGACGAGTTCCACCGCTCTCACGGTATTCCCTGTGAGATGGCGAGACCAGCGGGGACTCCTTGGGTTGTTGGCGGCGGTTGCGGCAGGCGGAGGTGGGGGCGGAGGAGGGAGAGGGGGCGGGGGGGATGCCACTCGGGTTTGCTGGCTGGGCTGGGGAGGGCTCCCTGCAGACCTCCGCTCCCTGGCATGCTTCTCGACAATGTGAGATCCTTGGCTTAAAGGCTAGAGAGAAATATTATTTATTGAATATTTTATTTCTTATTTGTTAATGCTTCTTATGGAAAGAGCTTAACCAAAACTATTATTAAACATTTATTTTAATAAGAAAAAGTTTAACATTACATATGTTGAGAGAAAACATGCAGATGTTGTTGAAAATTTTCAATAAATATTTAGTTCGGCCCTCGACTTAGTCCAAGTTTTTAATTTTGGCCCTCGGTGAATTTGAGTTTGACACCCCTGACATAGTGGATCGACATCGGGATAAAATGAAATAATCTAACTTTGGACATATGTATTCTATGTACAACTTTAAATTGTATTAAACAATTTCATGCACAGAATGAAGTATTATTAATCAGATCAAGCATTTTAACCCAATTTTCACCTGAAATTCATGTGTTCAAGTCTCATTCCCATTCATTCTTGATTCCTGTCCCTGAATGTATTCTTAGGTCCATCAAATTGTCATAAATAATTGCTATTGATCCACCATGGGAAAGCTTTAAGTCAAAAAATAAATTGTGGATTGGTATCAGAAATTTACTGATATCCAAAATTCTATCGAATGTTTTGAATGGTAATAGATTCCACAGAAACTTTCAAAAGGTCTTCGGGGCAATGGTAAGATGTAGTGAGATTAATCAGGAAGTCCAATCAAAGGAACAGCAACTATGCTGTCCAAAATGAACTCTTTTTCTCCTGTGTGACAGTGAAGATGGAAGCTATAGACTGAAATAAAATAATGTGAAAATATTCAACATGTGTTTTAATTATTTTTAAAATGTCAAAGTCCAGTAACACTTGGTCTGGTGAGACATTTTTGTATCGTCTTCCTCACTACTATTTCTCCTTACAATAAAAGGTGGGAGTTTTACGTACAACTTGGTTGCAACCCACAAAATAAGCAAATTATAACATGAATTTTATTTTTTTTTTAATTATATTTTTAATTTTAAAAAAATGTCGACATACAGCACTGTAACAGGCCAATTTGGCCCTATGAGTCTGTGCTGCCCAATTCACACCCCATTAATCTACACCCTAGTATGTGTTTTGAAGGGTGGGAGGAAACCGGCACATAATAAGAAAGGAAACGACTGGAAACACTTGGGTTGAACCCTCAGATGCAGTACCCACTCACTTCATGTCCACTTCAACATTCATTTAGACCATGAATGACTTTAATATGAACCTGTCGTTATCTGATTTGATTCCAGAAGCAGAAATGTCCATTGACAAAAGTCCCCCTCCACCCCCATCTGCCCTTTGGGTTCCTCTGTTCTCTCTACACCTTCCCAACCTTTTATGTTCCATCTGGTCTCTCCTTATACCTGTATTCTCACTTTCTCTTCTTATCAAATTCCAGCATCCACTCCATACTTTATCATGCATCTTCCTCCACATGACCCCTTGGTTTTCTTGGCTCCTGGGCCAATGTTACCATTTGGCTAACTAGGCAGCTGCCTAGTGCACAGACCTCATAGGGGTGCTCTCAGGGTATCTAAACATCCGGTGTAGGGGCCAAAGGTGCAAAAGTGTACTTACCTTATTAGTCAGCATCCTGGGGTCTGTTGGTTGGGTGTGCTATCTTTATTCTTGTGCACATGTGCAAGTGCCAGCTGGCGCATCCATGGTAGGTTGGCGTTCTGGGGTCGATTGGCGCATGCACGGTGGGTTTGCGTATGGTAGTTCGGTTGGCGGATGCTTGATAGTTAAGGGCATGAATTCGGATCATTACAGCATTGTACAACATGGCGGGTGGAGTAAAGGAACGAGGGTGAGTGAAGCTCACATATTTTTTGTTGACCGTTTGCATGGTCATTTACACGGATGTTAACACGTTACTTATTACGGATCGTTACCATAGAACGTTATTTATAGACATTTCATGGAACGTTAAAGAAGATGGTTATGTTTACAATAAAGGATTTAAAAACATCTGGACTTGTATTGGAAATAATTGAAATGTTTCACGAATAAAGAGCTTCACCCGGCCTCCAAGTGGCTTTTAAGGATATTAGTCGCTACATCCAGTTTTAGGTCAGACAATCTGGCTTTTGAGGCATTCTGTCCTCCATCTGGTGCCACCTCAAGCCGGATGCTAATTTGTCCTCCATTTGGGAATGTAGGGGCAGAAAAGGCAAGGGAGGGGGGCACTTACCTTGTTAAATGTGGCGCCCCAGGATCCATAAGCTGTGTACAACCAAGTTTCTTCTTGCGCACATGTGCAAGTATCATCTGCTGCATGCGGTATGAATTGGAGTACTGGTGCCGGCTGGTGTATGAGCGGTGGGTTAGTTACTGGGGCCTGTTGGCGTGTGCGCGGTGGGCCCGCAGACAAGGGAACATTTACCACAAGCACATAATTCTAGCATGATCGGCAGCGTTTCAGTTAGCTCGTCAACGTCGAGTGGAGCAGTGTGGCGGGATTTGAAGGAGGGTGAGTGAATATTCATTTCTTTCAGTTCTTTATTTATACTGTATGAATGCATGTATTGTATGGCTTGTTTTCTATTCTGTAGTATTCTATGGTTCTAGGGACTTTTTGTAAGGACTCAGATTGTGGGAGATAAATACAATGGCTGATTAAAAACCACCTTCTGGAGCTCAATACTGCAAAGAAAATCAAGTACAAGGATATGACGGTACTCTTGTTGAAACTAGCACTGGGGGGGGGGGGGGGAGCTGAATGTGGTGCTCCTACTACAGAAATTTCACAAATAGGTGATATTTCAGAGGAAAAGCTCTAAGGATCTTTCTGACACTTCCAGTATCAGGTGGCAAGTGCTTAACGTAGTTTCTCAAAGATCAAATTTATAAAAACTTGTTGTAGCAGAGACTAAATGGCTTGGCCACTCTATCAGGCATCAGCACTTGATCTGATTGAATTGGTGTCAAAATTTGGAAAGGAAAAGGCTCGCAAAGTGAGATTTTGATGTACCTGAAATTGAAACTTTTATGAGACTTAAATTTTAACAACACGATTCACAAGATTATTACCTCCAACAAGGAGGTTACATTTTTAACCCTATTTTTTTGTTTGTTTCTCTGTCTGACTGTAAGCAAAATATTGTCGTTAACATGACAGGTTGGTTACGCCAAGTGACCTTAAAAGGTACATAAACTTAATGGTGTGTGAAGAAGAAGGTTTTAATGTTAGGTTGCCCTTGGCAGAAATATGCATTCTACCAAATGCCCTTTAGTTCAAAATGTGTGTCAAAATATTTTGTATTTGAGAAAGATAATCAAAGATTGATGCATTACTTATTCTTACAATTTAAAATAAATTTAGCAGTTTCAAGTTTTGTGCTTTTCATTTTTTCTACAAAACATCTATTTTTGAAAATCGAAGTTGGCAATTTTTTTTTAAGGAGATGCAAGTAGTAGGCTTTACCTAGGGCGCAAAATAGTTTAGCACTGGCCCTGCTTGACTCTCTCTTCCCTTGTCTGGCATCTGCCAATTTCCAACCTCCGCCATCATGTTTCAGCTCCACCTGGGGCCCTGACTCACTTTGTCCACTTCACACTGGTTTCTCCTACATTTTTCCAGTCTTCATCTTTCATGGATGTGGTTCAATCTGCTGAGTTTCTCCATCACATTGTGCTTAGCTTCAGATTCCAGCATCTACAGTCTCCTGCACATCTCCAAAAATCTATTGACTCCCAAACACAGCAGCTTTTTGTGAGCCAGAGGTCCAGGCTTCACTGCCTTTGATGGGTACTGCTTTGTGATACCACTTCTAAATGGTGTGGCTCAAGTGTTAAGATTTCATCACCAACTCTGCCCCTGCCACACCACCAATTATGAATTTTCCACTCTCAAAATTAGTTGCCTGGCATCCTTTTTATGGGTGACACAGTGGTACAGCTGGTTGAGCCCATGCCTCACAGCACCAATGACTAGGATTCAATTCTAATCTCCAGCTCTGTGCAGAGTTCTCCCTGCAACTGTATGGGCTTCCTCCAGGTTTTTCTCCCATATTGCAGAATTTGGGGCTGGCAGGTCAGTTGGCCACTGTAAATTGCTCTTCATGTGTAGATGAGTGGCAGAAGCTGGGAGAGGTGGTGAAAATGTGAGGAGAATAATAATAGAGAATGATATAGGATTAGTGTTGCTGGCTGGTTGAGGGTCAGTGCGGACGTATAGAAAAAGTGCCTGTTTCCATGCTGTATCTTTCTGTGATTCTGTGCTGTTTTTATCATCTAAATACTTCAATTAGATTGCTGTTTACTATTTTCCACTTTCACTGTAATGCAAGCCTATCTTCATAATTAAATCCTTCTCAGCCCAGTTCTATTTCAGTACCAGAGGGAAGTGCAATCAAAGGTTAATGCTCTTCTGGCAAAAAGAGTAGGATTGAGAATCCCAGAGCTCCATTTTGCATACTTGATTTTTTACTAAAGACTTCTCTCACCTAAATCATCAAGGAGAGATAAAGAGGGCAAACATTTTTTTAATAAATATTTCAACATAAAAATGACCATTTTGTGTTTGAAGTGGCTACATAATGTTACAGGTTTGTTGGAAAAAAGGGGGTGGATTATTAAAATATGCTATGATATAATTTATATATGTTCAAGTTATTCACAAGTATTCGGGCAATTTTCAAAATGACAGCCATGACACAAATCCTTGAAATCACTCTTTTGAGTGTTGCAGATTTAATAATAGTGGTTCTTGTTTTATTCTCAGTACTGCCTGCTTTAATCTTCCATTAAAACATGCACAAGCTGAGAAGCGTTAGGAAAAAATGATTCCTGGAGTAAATTCTAACAGGGGCCCATAACAATAATCTATCCTATGGCCCATCAAGTCTTTTGTTTCTTTGACAACCCCTTGCATAACAATTAGACTTCTGTTTAACAGCTGTGGGGGGGGGGGGGGGAGCAACCCAGTATTGTTCCCGTTGTTTAATACATGGCATTTCTCGCATCATCAGGGAACCAGCAGAACAACCCGGTACCCAGGATATATTTCTTTTTAAATGGTTACAAAAAATGGTGATGACAGGGAGGGGGGCATGATGAAAAGTTAATGGAATGGCCTACCTGTGGTAACTTCTGTATTCCTTAGCACTTGCATTCCAAACCACTGCACGCAATGTTAATCAGCGATCAACTGGAAACTGCAGATCACTCTGAAAAGCCCGGCAGGTTATTTGGCTTTCAATTCTTCTACTCTGTTTATTCCCAATACCAGTATATTCATCAAGCTTGGAAACAACTCTTAAACAAGAGGCAGCCTTTCAGCAAAGAAATGTAAATCCTGAAAACTTAGTCTTGCCATTGCTAATGGCTGTGCTGAGAGGAAAATCTGTGCTGGATGATTTAAATGTTTCTATTTAACCTGACAGAGATTCTGGTGTCTCTGCAACTAGTTGATAGTTACAACAAACAATGGACAGCGTAACTCAGCAATCGCAGTTCTGGTTTCAGGATCCTTAGTAATAAAGTTATCCAACATGGAACAGGCTCTTCAACCCAACTGGTCTGTGCTGACCAAGTTGCCATGCTCTGCCAGACCACATCTTTCCATGCCCTTCCTATTCATATATCTGATTAAATATTCTGTGGCGCCCTTAGACAGCCCATCCCAGAAAATTGACCCTCTTAAATCGCTCCCCTCTCCCCTTGAACCCATCCCTCTTGTTGCAGACTGTCGACCCAGGGAAATGGGCTGTGAACATTCACCTATCCATGCCCTCAAGGTTTTATAAACTTCTGTAAGACCACCGCTCAGACTCTTACACTCCAGAGAGTTACAATCCAGTCTATTCAGTCTTTCCCTACGAGTTTAATTCCTCCTGCCCCACCAACATCCTGAAGAAATCCTTCCAATGCTCCAATGTTACGAAAGCTAGAAATGAAGAAGTTACTAACCACAAATGGTTTTTAGTTTTACAACTCTATGAAAACTGCACAGGGGCCAAACAAAATGTAATTCAGAAGGATTCATTTGGAATTGCAGGATTTCAAAACAAGTTCAAAGCATTGAAAATAAAATGCCCCATTGTTTACAACATCGCACTACAATCTTGGCCTTGATTAGTTCATTGAAATACGTGGAGGAGTAGAATTTCATTATCTATGATTATGTGGTAAATTGATTCAGTATGTTTGCAGATGACACAAAAATTGGAGGTGGAGTGAAGGCTTTCAAAGCTTGCAGTGGGATCTGGACTGGGTGGGAAAATTAGCTGCAAAATAGCAGATGGAATTTAATGCAGACAAATGTGAGGTATTGCGCTTTGGAAAGACAGACCAAGGTAGGACATACACTGTAAATGGTAGGGCACTGAGGAATGCGGTGGAACAGAGTGATCTGGGAATACAGATACACAATTCCATGAAAACTGATCAGCAAATTCCAAGACATGGGACTCAACACCCACGCCCCCCTACTGTGTAATTGGATAATTGCCTCATTTCCAGACCACAATCAGTGAGGATAGGTAAGAACATCTCCTCCACAATCTTCATCAGCACAGAAGCACCACAGGGCTGCATTCTTAGTCCCCTGTCCTGCTCACTTTTCACCTGCAACTGTGTGGCTGAGTACGAAAATAACACCATCTGCGAATATGTAGATGATACCACAGTAGTGGGCTGTATAAGGAAAAGTGATGGGTCAGCATACAGGAGGGAGATTGAAAACTTGGCTGAATGGTGCACCAACATCAACCTTGCACTCAATGTCACCAAAATTAAGGACTTGATTGTTGACTTCAGGAAAGGAAAGCTAGGGGGGCGTGACAAGATGGCATAAGGAATAGACGTGCCTTCCAGTCCTCTCCTGACTCTTTGTTATTGTTTTGTCTATAAGTGCCCGTTGAAACTTTTTAAAAAGTTTATAGTTAGAGGTATTGAACTAGCTTCTAATGGTACAATTGCTGAAAAAAAGTAAAAGAAAACGGCAACAGATTGCTAAGAAATTACATTTCCCGAAGTTATCTGAGCCTACCTGTTTACAAGAAGCCAGGACTCAGTGTGGAATGGATCCAGGAGGAGAAGTGCAGGATTTGGCAACGGAGCTCCGCTCTTTACCGGTAGGGCTCTTTAAAGATGGCGCCCGGCAGCCTTTGGAACAAAGGACTAGCCGGGGGTGTGTATTTCAATCAACGCCCGCTATGAGCGCTGTCACTGAACCTTTGACAGTTGGAACAGCTGGGACGCCGCCAGCTGAAGACCCGACTTTAAAGAGACGTCCACCGATCGATGTAGCGGTGGCGCTGCAAAATGCACTACCAGTTATGAAGACTTCAACAGATCTTGATGTAATGAAGGCTTTTGATGTAATATGGGTTAAGGATAACCCTGACTATCAGTCTTCTGATATTGCTGAGGAGGTTGTGGCAGGGGTTTCTACACGTAGTCATACTGCAAGAAAAGCAGTTAAACTAAGGGAAGGATTAGAAGACCCTCTGGTTATTCAGAAACAGCAGGATCCTATTTTGCCTGAATCTATTCCACTTGATATGCTTATTAAGAATCTTGAATTTAAGTTATCTTCTTCAATCAAAGAGATAGGTAAATTTTTGGTTCAAGTTCTTTCTCTTTGGCTTGGCGTCGCGGACGAAGATTTATGGAGGGGGTAAATGTCCACGTCAGCTGCAGGCTCGTTTATGGCTGACAAGTCCGATGCGGGACAGGCAGACACGGTTGCAGCGGTTGCAGGGGAAAATTGGTTGGTTGGGGTTGGGTGTTGGGTTTTTCCTCCTTTGCCTTTTGTCAGTGAGGTGGGCTCTGCGGTCTTCTTCAAAGGAGGTTGCTGCCCACCAAACTGTGAAGCGCCAAGATGCACGGTTTGAGGCGATATCAGCCCACTGGCGGTGGTCAATGTGGCAGGCACCAAGAGATTTCTTTAGACAGTCCTTGTACCTTTTCTTTGGTGCACCTCTGTCATGGTGGCCAGTGGAGAGCACGCCATATAACACGATCTTGGGAAGGCGATGGTCCTCCATTCTGGAGACGTGACCCACCCAGCGCAGCTGGATCTTCAGCAGCGTGGACTCGATGCTGACGACCTCTGCCATCTCGAGTACTTCGACGTTAGGGATGAAAGCACTCCAATGAATGTTGAGGATGGAGCGGAGACAACGCTGGTGGAAGCGTTCTAGGAGCCGTAGGTGATGCCGGTAGAGGACCCATGATTCGGAGCCGAACAGGAGTGTGGGTATGACAATGGCTCTGTATACGCTTCTCTTTGTGAGGTTTTTCAGTTGGTTGTTTTTCCAGACTCTTTTGTGTAGTCTTCCAAAGGCGCTATTTGCCTTGGCGAGTCTGTTGTCTATCTCGTTGTCGATCCTTGCATCTGATGAAATGGTGCAGCCGAGATAGGTAAACTGGTTGACCGTTTTGAGTTTTGTGTGCCCGATGGAGATGTGGGGGGGCTGGTAGTCATGGTGGGGAGCTGGCTGATGGAGGACCTCAGTTTTCTTCAGGCTGACTTCCAAGCCAAACATTTTGGCAGTTTCCGCAAAACAGGACGTCAAGCGCTGAAGAGCTGGCTCTGAATGGGCAACTAAAGTGGCATCGTCTGCAAAGAGTAGTTCACGGACAAGTTTCTCTTGTGTCTTGCTGTGAGCTTGCAGGCGCCTCAGATTGAAGAGACTGCCATTCGTGCGGTACCGGATCTAAACAGCGTCTTCATTGTTGAGGTCTTTCATGGCTTGGTTCAGCATCATGCTGAAGAAGATTGAAAAGAGGGTTGGTGCGAGAACACAGCCTTGCTTCGCGCCATTGTTAATGGAGAAGGGTTCAGAGAGCTCATTGCTGTATCTGACCCGACCTTGTTGGTTTTCGTGCAGTTGGATAATCATGTTGAGGAAC
This sequence comes from Narcine bancroftii, assembly GCF_036971445.1. Taxonomy (NCBI): domain Eukaryota; kingdom Metazoa; phylum Chordata; class Chondrichthyes; order Torpediniformes; family Narcinidae; genus Narcine; species Narcine bancroftii. The sequence goes on from NC_091475.1 coordinate 81,119,880, forward strand.
TTTGGGGGGCATCCGATGCGCTCTAGTATTTGCCAAAGCCCTTTCCTGCTCACGGTGTCGAAGGCTTTGGTGAGGTCAACAAAGGTGATGTAGAGTCCTTTGTTTTGTTCTCTGCACTTATCTTGGAGCTGTCTGAGGGCAAAGACCATGTCAGTAGTTCCTCTGTTTGCGTGAAAGCCGCACTGTGATAATACCTAGTGGTTCAAGTTAATACTAAGCTTAATACTTTGGTGGATATTAATACTCAACAGATGGTTGATTATGGAGCTTTTAAGCTTGAAACGAATTAAAGACTTGATGTTTGTGACCAAGGTATAGTTGAGGTACAAGATCAAATACAAGACGTAAATAAAACAATTGAAACTTTACAAATTCAGAATAAAAATTTAGCGAAAAAGGTTGATTATTTGGAGAATCAGTCTAGACGGAACAATGTAAAAATTATTGGCTTGCCAGAAGATATAGAAGGACCAGATCCAAGAAAATTTTTTACCGATTGGATTCCACAAGTGTTAGGACAAGATAAGTTCCCAGAAGGTTTAATACTGGAACGTGCTCACCGAGCTCTGAGAAGAAAGCCTTTTTCAGGACAGAATCCAAGACCTGTTCTGGTCCGTTGTTTAAACTATTATGATAGAGAGACAATTTTGAGTGTGGCTATTAGAAATGCGCAACAAAGTAGATCTCCTTTGATGGTCCAGAACAATCGTGTTTTTTTTAATCCGGATTTGAGTCAAGAAGTTATGTCTTAACGACGTGAATTTAATCTTGTGAAAGAAGTGCTATGGAAAAAAGGATATAAAGCAACATTTAGATACCCTACAGTATTGAAGATTTTCCAGGATGGATGTCAACCAAAATTTTTTGATAACCCTAAAGAAGCTATGGACTTTGCTCAACTGTTACCAATCACGCAATTCCAGGAACAACGTAGTCCTCCACGGTCTCCAAAGAGAGTGCAGACGCAAGATGGGAATCGAATTTCAAGAAGAAATGGAAGTAATGGTGGTTGGAGTGACAAAGCTGATTTTTAAAAAAAATTTTTTTTTCCGAGAAGATTTAGATAATGATGATAGTTTAATGTGAAATGGGAGTTAGGAGAGGGAACTGGGTCAGCAGTATTTTCCAGAAGTCGTCAGCTACGTGTGAATTATCTCACACCCAATATTTTGTGGGAGTTACCGCATTGTGCGGTTCAGACAGGAGGAGGTAGTTGTAACTTCTTACCTGTATTTTTTTATTAATTTTTGGATTAAGGAATGAAGTTTCTTTTTATTATTTTTTTAAAAATAATTTCCTTTTTTTTGTTGTAGTTTTAAGAGGGGATAAAGGGAGGGGGTCTTTTTTTTCTTGTTTTTTTTTCATTTTTATTTCTCTTTTTTTTCTTGTGTTGTTGTAAGAAAGGTCTAAATTAAAGTTTGCGTCTCTTAATGTCCAGGGTTTAAATAATTTTATTAAGTATAAGAAACTACTTGCTTACTTAAAAAAATTAAAAGTTGATGTGGCTTTTTTGCAGGAAACTTATTTAACAGATAAGGAACATTTGAAACTTAAACGTGAATGGGTTGGACAAGTTTTATATTCTTCATTTAATTCAAAGGCAAAAGGAGTGGCAATGGGGGGGTGTGGCAAGATGGCGTAAGGATCAGACATGCCTTCCAGTCCTCTCCTGACTCTATCTTATTGTTTTGTCTAGAAATGCCCATTAAAATTCTTTAAAAGTTTAGATAATTTCAGTGCTGTTAATTTAACTTACAATTGGTGGAAAAGTGCAAAAAAAAAACGACAACAGATCATCAAAAAACTACATTTTCCAAAAGTTCAAGTTTTGGAGCCTACCTACAGGAAAGACACCGGGACTCAGCGTGAAATGGATCCCAGGAGAGAGGTACAGTGTTCGTATGTAGAGCTCTTTGTTACATTGGTAGAGCCCCCTAAAGAGGGCGCCAAACAGCCTTTAGAGCAAAGAGTTACTCAAAGGCATTTGTCAACTGTAGAGGTGGCGCTGCAAACTGCATCTTTTGAGATAGAAGAACCTATACAACTTGATGTACTGGGAGAACTTAATACATTATGGACTGGAGAAAACCCCGGCCAGTGTCCTCCAGTCATTGCTGGAGAGGCTGTGGCTGGGGTTTCCATACGCAGTCATACTATAAGGAAGGCAACCAGAATGAAGGAAGGAACAGAAGATCCTTTGGTTATGCAGAAGAAACAAGAATCTGTTGAGCCAAAATCTCTTCCAATTGAAAAGATTTTTGTGAATCTTGAATCTAAATTATCTTATACAATGCAGGGATTATCCAAGATTATGACTGAACTTGGTACTAGGTTTAATACTCTGGTGAAAATACATTCTCAACAGATGGCTGAGTTTGGAGCTTTTAAGCTTGAAGTGAGAGATAAATTTAATTCGTGTGAAGAAGATATAGACGAAATACGGGATCAAGTTTTTGATGTGACCAAAATGGTCGAAGACTTACAAACTCAAAATAAAATTTTGGTGAAAAAGATTGATTATTTGGAAAACTAATCCAGACGGAACAATATAAAGATTATTGGTTTGCCGGAAGGTATGGAGGGACCAAACCCAAGAAAATTTTTTACTGAATGGATTCCGCAGGTGCTGGGTCAAGAACATTTTCCGGAAGGTATAATACTGGAACGTGCTCACAGAGCCTTGCGTAGAAGACCTATTTCAGGTCAAAGTCCAAGACCTGTTTTGGTTCGTTGCTTGAATTATTACGACAGAGAAATAATTTTACGAGTGGCTATTAGAAACGCACAACAGAGAAAATCACCCTTGATGATTCAAAATAATCGAGTTTTCTTCTATACGGATTTGAGTCAAGAAGTTATGTTCCAACGACGGGAATTCAATCCTACTAAAGAGTTGTTGTGGAAGAAAGGTTACAAGGCAACCTTTAGATATCCAGCTGTTTTGAAGGTTTTCCAAGATGGTTGCCAACCAAAGTTCTTTGATTCTCCAAAGGAAGCTATAGCATTTGCTCAACAGAGACATAGTCCGCCGCGATCTCTAAGGAGACAAGAGATGGAAGAAAAGAGCCGTGCTCCAAGAAGGAATGGTTGTAATGGTGACTCGGCAGTTGGAGCTGATTAAAAGAAGAGTTGTCCTTTTTTTTTTCTAATGTTTTTTTTAAAAAAAAGGTATATTAAATAATGATGATGTTAGTTTAAGATGAAGTGAGAGTTGGGGGAGAGAACTGGATAGGCACTCTTTCCTGAAAGTCATCTGCTACGTGTGAGTTATCTCACACCCATTTTTTTTGGGAGTTACCGCATTGCGCGGTTTAGACGGGAGGGGGTATTTTTAACCTCCTACCCGTTTTTTTCCTTTTTTTTTATATTATTAGATTAAAGAGTGAAGGGGTTTTTTTTGTTTAAATATTTTAAAAAAGCATAAGAAAGTATTTGATTGTTTAAAAAACTAAAAATTGATGTGGTTGTTTTTGTAAAGTTTATTCAGTAGATAAGGAATATCTGAAATTTAAATGTGAATGGGATGGATAAGTTTTTTTTAATATTTTTTCTTTAACTTTAAGGTGAAAGGAGTGGTAATTCTGGTGTGTATTATTTTGCTATTTTAGTTATAGAACGAAGGGAATAATGGTGAAAGTTATAAATTGAATTGTACAATTCTTAATGAGGCTTGAATTTTGTTTGTGGTTTATGCTCCATTTGTTGAAGATATAGATTTCGTTGTAGATGTGTTTTTATTATTTGGATATCTGAATTTTAACGTAATGATTGGGGATATTTAAATGTGGTACTGGAGCTTTTATTGGATAACTATTCAAGAGTAAAAGGGAAAAATGATGGAAGAGTACTAAAATTGAATTGTACAATGCTTAATGAGATTTGAATTTTGTTTTAAGATGGTGGTTTATGTGACTAATATGATGATAGATGTGAAGTTAGTTGATTTTGGTGAAGGTTTATCTCTATATAGAAAGTTTCTTTTCATCTTTTTTTTCATGCTACAATTTTTTTTAAGAATTGATTATTGTTTAAGAATTTTTGATAGATAATGTTACTAACTTTACTAATTTTTTATATTAAGTTTGAGTTAAATATATGTTTCATCTTAACTCCGTTTGTTAAATATATGCATTTAGGTTTGATTTAAATATGTTTTTTAAGTCTGATATCTTAGTGTTAATTAGTTTTCTTTTTGTTAGTATTTTAATCGGTTATGTTTTTGGTTTTTTTTGTAAGTGGGTTTTTTTCTCACATATATTATTAACTTTATTAATTCTTCACTCTTTATTTTGGGGGGAAAGGGGGGATTGGACTAATTTGAGTTGGGTTATTAATGTGTAATAATTATTGGGAGGGTATAGTTTATTTAGATTACTGATACTGTATTGTAATTTTATTATTTTATTCTTAATTTTTTTTTAATGTAATCCTATATGTTATTCATGTTATAAAATCTTAAATAAAGTTTAAAAAAAAAAGGAGTGGCAATTTTGGTGCACAAGAACCTACTATTTCAGTTACAGAATGAAGAGAAAAATGGTGGAAGATTATTAAAACTGATTGTACAATCTTTAACGAGGCTTGGACTTTGCTTGATGTTTATGCTCCAAATGTTGAGGATACAGCTTTTGTTGTGGATATGTCTTTATTATTTGGATAAGTAAATTCTAATGTGATGATTGGGGGAGATTTAAATGTGGTACTGGAGCCTTTATTGGACAAGTATCCAAGAGTAATTAAGCCATTATATAATAATCAACTTGTTCCTTTTACATATACTGTTCGGTTTTGTGATTGATTGCAACAGTTTTGGAAAGGTATTCAATCTATTTTTAATAGTTTATATAATATCTATGTTGTATTAGATCCTGATATATTTTTATTAGGTAATATGCAATCATTAATTGACTTAGGCATAATTGATTATTAGATTTCTTGTATTTATTTAGCCTTAGCAGTGGCCAAGAAATGTATAGCACTTACTTGGAAAGATAGAAATATATTAACCTTAGATAAGTGGTATTTAGAGATGAAATCTTGTTTAATTATGGAAAAGATATCTTTTTCAATTCAAGATAGGATGTCTTTTTATAAGCTGAAGTGGATTCCATTTGTTAAGTACATGCAATTAAGTTTGACTTAAATATGTTTTATGTGTGATATTTTAGATTTGATAACTTTTTTTTATTAGTATTTTTACCTGTTATTTTTCTTTTTGTTTGTTTGTGAATTTTTTTAATATATAATATTATTAACTTTATTAATTCTTCACTTTTTATTTTGGGGGGGAGGGGTGGGGTTTTTTATATATATAGATTTTTTTTAGTGGCCGTATATATGGGGGGGTGGGGGTTAGACTAATTTAAGTTAGGTCATTAATGCTGTGTTGTAATAATTACTTTATTTTTATTTTTATTTAAATGTAATTTTTTTTGTTTTATTCATGTGATAAAATCTTTAAATAAAGTTTTTTAAAAAAAAGGAAAGGAAAGCTAGAGGTTTACAATCCAGTAATCATTGGGAAACAGAGTTGGAGAGGGTGAAGAATTTAAGTTATTGGGAATTGCTATCTCGGAGGATCTTTTCTGAACCCAACACACTAATGGGATCATGAAGAAAGCACATCAGCGCCCCTAGTTCCTCAGGAGTTTGCGGAGGTTTTACATGACACTAGAAACTCTGGCAAACTTCTACAGAGGTGTGGTGGAAAGCGTGCTGACCAGCTGTATCATAGTCTGGTATGGGGTCACCAATATCCAAGTGTAAAGCCCTCCAAAATGTACTGGACAGCCCAGGACATCACATGCAAAATCCTCCCTACTATCAAGAACATCTACAGGGAGTGCTGCTGTTGGATCCACACCACCCAGCACATGCTTTGTTTTGCTGCCATGAGGAAAGAGGTCTAGGTGCCACAAGACTCGCACCACCAGGTTCAGGAACAGCTGCCACCCCTCCACCATCAGACTCCTCAATGACAAACAAAATCAGGGATTAATTTAAGGACTCTTACTTGTTCACTTTTTTTTCCCTCCCTGTATCGTACAGTTTGTTTATATTCATTATCTGTTTAAAGTTCTTTTTTTTTTACATGCATATGCTGTGTACAGTTTTATTTTTGCACTTCCAATAGGTGGTAATTCTACCTCACCCACAGGAAAAAGAATCTCAGGGTTGTATGTGAAGTCATGTATGTACTCTTTAACAATTTATCTGAAATCTGAAAGTGGTGTCACAGGTAGATGGGGTCGTAAAGAAAGCTTTTGGAACATGGCCTTCAAAGATCAAAGTATTGAGTATAGGAATTAGGATATTATGGTGAAGTTGTACAAAACATTGGTGAGGCCAAATATAGAGTATTGTATGCAGTTTTGGTCATCTAACTACAGGAAGAATGTTATTAAGGTTGAAAGAGTGCAGAGAGATTAACAAGGATGTTGCCATAACTGAGAACTGAGTTACCGGGAAAGGTTAAACAAGTTAGGACTCTATTCACTGGAACACAGAAGAATGAGGGAATATTTGATAGAGGTAGAGCATAAACATAGGCAGGCTTTTTCCATTGAGGGTAGGGGAGTTTAAAATTAGAAGACATGGGTTAAGGGCAAAAGAGGAGAAGTTTAAAGGGAACATTCAGGGGAACTTCTTCATGTAGAGAGTGGTGGGAGTGTGGAACAAGTTGCCAGATGAATTGGTAAATGTAGGCTCAATTTGACAGTTAAGAAAAATTTGGACAGTTACATGGATGGAAGGGATATGGACCAGGTGCAGATCAGTGGAACAAGGCACCAATAGTGTTTGGCACAGACGAGAAGGGCAAAGGACTAAAGGGCCTGCATCTGTCCTGTAGTGTTTGACGGTTCAGAAATTTGATTACATTGAAGTCAGCATTAAACAAATTTCAGGAATGGAGAATAATGTCCATTTACTACTTTATCCCTCATTTCATGCACATGCAGGGCCAAAGCTAAAAGTTTACCCAATGTTTCATAGTGTGGTAAAACATCACTACACATTATTAATACAAATCAAATAGACTCAACATTTCAAATGTCCAGTAGTTTTCAAACTGCTCCCTATTTCATCCAGCATACCTCTAAGAAAATTAAGCAGGCTTTTTCAGAAACCCATACGTCAATAGTGGTGTTCCAGTGTTACAGAGCCCAGAGGACCCCAAACACCAGCAGCAATAGATATGCACCACAACGCAGGGTTAAACAAAAGTAGTTTTTAATTATAAATGAACAATAAAATTGAATTAAACTTTAACTTATTATTTAACCTACTTACTTAACCTACCTAACCTACTTAATCCCCACTTTAATACTAAGCGCGGGTGTGTGTAATGTATATTTAAGATTAGAAAAGTTCTTTGGTTCACAGTCCAATCTCACTGGTTGCAGGCAATTCTTGTACAAAGTTCACCAGGCTTTGGTGCTTAACAGGCAAATGGTCACCACTCAGGAAGGTTCTTGCTGGTTTTCAGAGAGAGATTCCTTTTCCAGGACATCCGCAACTGATTCCTTCTCAATCAGTCTTGCTGATGAAGCTTATCCCCCTTCAGGGTTCTCCAGATTATCCTCTTACTTTCAGGTCACCTTTCAGACTGCCTTTGACCAGAAAGCCTTCCAAAGTTTACCAGCTTGTCCTTCTGGAACTGATTTCTGTCTCCTCTCTCTCTGTTTCACACCATCCCTCTCTGACAAGCAAAACTGTTCTCCTCTGCCTGCAAAGATCACATGCTCTCCCAGGCAAGCTGCTGTCAATACTTTGTTGCCTCCTGCAAAAAGCATTCAGCATTCTGTGTTTTAAAATGTGTGTGTGCAAGCTGCTCTAATAATTCCTCTCAAACCACCTCTAAATACTCTGTCACACCAGCAACTTAAGGTGATCAAGGATTCTACCATTAATGAAAAGAAAAATATTGCCTGAGTAATGGTAACATGAGACTCTTGGGGAATACCAATGGAAATCAGTGATTTCAAAAAAACAATGAAATTCATTACATTCATTGTCACATTTTCATAAATTGAGTTTTTTAAACCAATCTAAAATGTTTTACTAATGAATGCAATTTCTTTTGCAGTAGCTGATATATTTTGGAACTTTTGGATTGTAACTATTGTGAAAATTCCAAAAGCTGCTCCAATAACTTTCAGTTGTTCAACAGGAGATGAAGGGGTTAGGTGGGGGGGGGGGGGGGGGGGCAATAGTTAGTAAAATACAAATCGCAACAGCTAAAATTGACTGCGAGAGAAAACAGCAATGGCTTGAAGAGTAATACTGGAGAATATGATGACAGTTGATGAAACTTTCAAAAATGTGAGTGATTAGCTTTCACTCTACAAAACGACACAAGGTTCACCTGGTTAGTCAGTTGGGTGATAATGCACCACCTGAGCCTCCTCCCACCCTCCCTGACCAATGTATCCTCCTGTTTCTCTCTCCCTCGTGTACTTCCCCACCATCACCTTAGCCATTTCTATTAGCATCATTTCACTAAGCATATAATGTTTGTGGCAGGCACCTTTTTTTCCCTGTGATCCATAGTTTTAAATTTGTTATCCAACTACTCACATGTGATTAAAATGCACATTCCAGATTTTATTTGTATATATTTTGGTTTGACCATGTAGAAATTACAGTACCTTTTCTACATAGTTCAGGGTATCATAATGTTTGGGACATGTGGCTTCACAGGTGTTTGTGATCACAGTAAAATTCCGATTGTCCAGCATTCAATCAATCGAAAAGTCAAACAATTAGCAAAATTTTTCTTCGAGGAATAAGACGAGGTGGATGGACCCCGGAGGGGAGCGCTGAGACTTCGTTGGAGACACACAGGTTTGCCCTGCTGAACTAGCAAAGCCCCTCAATGTGCTCTGTTGTGTGTGGAGGTGAGTCTGGTTGTTAGCTCGAGGAAGGTGCATGAGGGCCTGACTGGCATGGGGGTGAGCCATGCTGTCAGTGCAAGGAAAATTCACTGACGGCCTGATCGGGACGCTGGCAATGGAGGTAAGTTAAGTTGTCAGTGCAAGGAAGGTGCGCTGAGGGCCTGACCAGGACACTTGCTCGGAGGGGAGTTGGGTTGACAATGCGAGGATGGTGCATCGAAAGCCTGACCAAGACACTTGTGTGGAGGTGAGTCTGGTTGCCTAGGTGAAGATGAGAGCAAACATTCAGCCAGTAGAGTTGCCCAGTCATGCCTCTCCCACAGCAACTGTTTTAATGGTTTCAAGAAAGTTGTGTTGGAATGAAATGGCGGCACCCAGGATGAAGATCCACCCAATGCCAATCACCATTGAGATGAATCTCAAAATTTAATTTATTGTCATGGTAATAAAACAGTGTCTTATTACATTAAATTTCTTTTTGCCTGCTGCAAGGTAGATAGATGTGTCACCGGCAGGTATTACTAAAACACTTCTTTAAGTCAGACACAGTCAGAGAGAGAGAGAAGCAAAAGAGAATCTCCCTAGAGTCATCACGTGTCCATAGATTCACCTCCAGTGCTTCTGCAGACCCTAGAGCGACACAGAGTCCAGTCCAAACCATTGCCAACCTGAGATCTAGATCCAAACCTCCAACACCCTTCAGTGCCCTTGGCACCTCCTTGAATCTCGGTTCCATTTTACCTGGTACCCCTCCAGTCTCCACCAGTCTGCAGCCCGGCACAAGTCTCCCGATAGCAATCTCCAGCAGCCCACTGTTTCCATGGGTTTCTCGCCTCGTGTCACCAGCAGCCCCCTGCAGGCACTGCTCCCTCAGCCACAGAGCCCCCTCACTGGCCCGCCGCCATGGACACTGTCCCCGCGGGTTCTCCTTCTCAGATGGAGCATGATCTTCCCGTCCTCTGGTGCCCAGCTCTAGTCCTCCACTTCCTGAAGTCTGGTGCCCCCTGCCAATTAATAGGCGCTGCCATCTTAAGCGCAGACTCGCAGTTGTGGGATTTCAAATAAAACCACCGCCGGGTCCGCACCAGTGGCTGCACTGCTGCTACAGCAGTGCTGCCATCTTCACGATAGTCTCAGTGTCCCAAAGTTCCTCCCCAACTCTAGTAATAGTAATAGTCTTTATTTTTATTGTTATTCGCTATAATAGTATGGCTTTATCTGTAAACTTGGAGGAAGGGGTTATTCATAATGGGGCGCGGTTAGCATCGTAGCTAGTGCAACAATGGTACAGCACCAGTGACGGAGTTCAAATTCAAATTTTTGTAAGATACAGGAACTACTTGATTAAAGTGAACTTTACATAATTACAAACTACAATACTGATATTTTTTCAAATTATTTCACATTTTTCACTCTCTTTTGTCTTTAAAATGGTGTATGCTTAATGCAGGTGTCTTAGTTAGGCATTAGAAGAGTGAGTCTCAGTCAACCGGAAAATTCACATTTCCACGATCCCTGTAGGTGCCAGATAATGGGGATTTATTGTACTCAGGTATACTTAATTGCTTCTTTGGAGCTAGGCTTACTTCTAAGCTTTTAATCACCTTGGAGTCTATAGTTGTCATTTTTCAACACAAGGACCAGAAGCCATTATGAGACTGAAAAACAAGAATAAAGCAGTAAGCGACATTGCCCAAACTTTAAGATTCCTAAAACCAACTGTTTGGAACATCATTAAGAAGAAAGCGTACTTCCGAGCTCAGTAACCGCAAGGGGACTGGTGGGCCAAGGAGGATCTCCACTGCTGATGTCAGAAAAATTCTCATAATAATGAAGAAAAATCCCCAAGCACCTGTCTGACAGATCAGAAACACTCCTCAGGAGGCAGGTGTCAATGACTAGACTTCATGAACAGAAATACAGAGGCAATACTGCAAGATAAAAATCACTAGTTAGCCATAGAAACAGAGTGGAAAGATTACAGTTTGCCAAGTAGTATTTAAAAGACCCTGCAGAATTCTGGAAAAAGGTCTTTTAGACAGATGAGACCAAGATTAATCTATATCAGAAGGATCACAAGAGCAAAGTGTGGAGTTGTAAAGGAACTGCCCACGATCACCTCACCTGTGAAACACAGTGGTGGGAGTGTTATGGCCTGGGCATGTATAGATGCCAAGGGTTCAAGGCACACTTATCTTCATTGATGATGTAACTGTTGATGGCATTAGCAAAATGAATTCTGAGGTGTATAGAAACATCTGCTCAAGTTCAAGCAAATGCCTCCAAACTCATTAGATGGCGCTTCATCCTAAATAAAGCGAGACAATGATCCCAAACTTACTGCTAAAGTAACAAAAGAATTTTTCAAAGTTAAAAATTGGAAAATTCTTGAATGGCCAAGTCAGTCACCTGACCTAAATCCAAATGAGCATGCCTGACAAGCTCCAAGTAGCGAAGGAGGAGTTTTTGCACCTGTTGGAGCTGGGGATCATTCGGCGGTCCCACAGCCCATGGGCCTCGCCGCTCCACCTGGTCCCAAAAGCCTTCGGCAGCTGACGTCCCTGCAGAGACTATCGATGGCTCAACGAGGCAACTGTTCCTGACCATTACCCCACCCTCACATCCAGGACTTTACGGCCAACCTGCACGGCGCGAGGGTCTTCTCCAAGGTTGACCTGATGCGCGGTTATCACCAGATCCCGGTTCACCCTGAGGACATACCCAAGACAGCCATCATCACCCCCTTTGAATTCCTGTGCATGCCGTTTGGGCTCAAGAATGCCACTCAGACCTTCCAGCGCCTCATGTTTGAATTCCTGCGCATGCCGTTTGGGCTCAAGAATACCACTCAGACGTTCCAGCGCCTGATGGGCAGGGACCTGGATTTTGTCTTCATTTATTTAGACAACATCCTCGTTGCCAGCAGGGATCAGGCGCAACACAAGGCCCACCTACGTGCCCTTTTCTCTCGGGCTGGCTGACTTCGGCCTTACCATCAACTCGGCCAAGTGCCAGTTCAGAAAGAGTCCATGCAGTTCCTGGGCCATACCATCATGGCCGAAGGAGCCACGCCCGCCGCTGCGAAGGTTGCCGCTATCAGGGAGTTCCCACGCCCGAACAGCCTCAAGGGGCTGCAGGAATTCGCGTGTATGGTCAACTTTTACAACTGCTTCATCCCGGGAGCTGCGCGCATCATGCAGCCGCTGTTCACCCTCATCGCAGCCAAGCACAAGACACTCACTTGGAACCCAGAAGCCTGCACCGAATTTAAGGCCACCAAGGACACCCTCGTGAAGGCCGCCATGCTCGCCCACCGACCTACAAATGGCACTCCCCGTCGATGCCTCTGCCATAGCCATCAGTGCCGTCCTGGAGCAGCAGGTGAATGGGCATTGGAAGCCGCTGGCATTCTTCAGCCACCAGCTCCGCCCGCCGGAACGCAAGTATAGTGCCTTCGACCGCGAGTTACTGGGCATGTACCTGGCAGTGCGGCATTTCCACTATTTTTTGGAGGGGAGGACTTTTACCATCTTCACCGATCACAAACCCCTCACCCAGGCGCTCGCGATGGCAAAGGATCGCTGGTCAGCCCGCTAGCAGCATCAACTCTCTTTCGTGTCGGAGGGGGGGTACAAAGTGGTTGCCGATGCACTCTCGCGACTGGCCATTTGCGTGCTGATGACCGGCCTCAACTTCGACCAGCTCGCCTGGGACCAGGAAGCTGATGAGGAGATGAGGTCCTTCAAGACCGCCATCACTGGCCTGCGGTTCTGAGACCTCCCGACACCGAACAGCGAAGGCACCTTCCTGCATGATATCTCCTTGGGCATCCCGTGGCCAATGGTTCCGCAGTAGCGGCACAGGCAGGTCTTTCTTCCGTCGCATCCACGACCTTTCACATCCGTCCATCCGGATGGTGGCAGAACGATTCATATGGCATGGCCTGCGGAAGCAGATCACAGGCTGGGCCAGAACATGCATCCATTGCCAGACGTCCAAGGTGCACAGGCACACCAGGGCGCCCGTACAGGAGTTCGATCACGTCGGGGTCACCAATTGTAGCGGCGGCTACACTGCTCCTGCAATAACACACACCACCAGACGGGTTGAGCTCAGTGAGCAGACTAGTTTATTTGCAGGCTGCTGGGCTGCACATACTCCCAGCCCGGACCTGGCTGAGAACTGCACTGGAGGGCGCTGACGTCACCCGGGCATGACGTGGTCCCCAAGCGTGGGTTTCTGAGCCCCAAGCTGGAAGGAAGGGAAACCCCTGATGGTGCCATTTTGGCCAGCTGCCCCGCTGCGTAGCATACAAGCGGGGCCGGTTCGCCTGCCTTGTGGTGAGCCACCACAGATTACAAATTTAAAACTGTGGCTATCAGGGGCAAATAAAGGAACAAAGTATCTTTGTCTCAAACAATATGGAGAGCATTGTAGGTAAAGAGATACACCACAGTAACAGGCCGTTCCAGCCTGCGTCACCCAAATACACGCATGTGACCAATTAATCTACCAATGTGAGAGAAAACCAGAACATCCAAAGGGAACCCATGCAGTCATGCAGAGAACGAACAAACTGCTTACAGACTTTGGCGGATTCGAACCCAGGTCACCGATGCAGTAATGGTATTTTGCTAACGGTTATGCTACCATGTCACCCTAACCTGATTAAAATGTGAGAGAAACTATCATATGAATGGTTGAAAAAGCTCCTGCTGTATTCCCAAATAAATTCATTGATGATTATCTTTCATTTGCAAGCCCTAATTCTGATCATGCCCTTTCCTGTTTGCCCTTTAAAATATGTTAATAAACAAAGACTTTCATCAGGACAGCCCCAGTTCCTCCTCTACCTATAGAAGAGCGACCCAATCTATTCGTTTTTGGCCAACAGTTGAAACCTGCAGATCTGCCATTATCTTTGCAACTTCTCCATGAAAAATACCTCAACATGCATTTTTCTATGGTAGAGGCTAGAACAATGCAAGTCTTCAGTATGGTCTAATCAAAGATCCACCTCATGCTGATAACCTCACAAATACCTCATGGTTTGTGCACTGAATAAAAGGAACACTTCTACACTAGAGCAGTCTACAATCTCACACAACATGCATTGCTCCAATAATTATCAGGTATCCCATGATACAGCTTTCCAAATTAATACGAACTGCCATCTAATTAACTGCCTGTCATGTCTGATATTTTCTTATATAATTTTAAAAGATTTTATTGCCAAAATTACAAAGATGAGTCATTTTTAGAAGTTCTTCATTGATTTATCCCAGAGAGATTCTGAGCAGAACTGATGACAGGCAGTGCATCACAAGTATGCAAGATCTTTCTTTTCAATATTACAAATTGGTCTTTTTTGTGACATGCATGCATGCAAGTCAGAGGAAATCAGCTTCCAAAACTGCAAATCACAGATTCTCACCCTCCCCTCCCCCTCTCCCCCACAAAAGCATGCTTCTCTAATTCTGACCATTCACACATTCCTGATTCCCATTTCCACAACTGGAAGTCATGTCTTCAGCTGCTTGGACCTTAGATTTCCTTCCATAAAGCTCCCTGCCTCTCTCTCTCTCTCTCTCTCTCTCTCGCTTCCTTGAAAACAATCTTCAAAATGACAATTTTTGTCAAAACCTTTAACACGTCTGATTATCATTAATGAATTGGGGTTGTTTATTGTCACATGTACAGAGAGGCAGTGAAAGGCTTAGTTTTGCATAGCATACAAGCAGCTCCCAATAATGTCACTAAGCACTTATACCAGATTTAATCTGCAAAAAAATTAGATTGTGATTCAAGAACCAGTAGTCTTTGTCTCAACATCATCCCCTCTAGTCATCTCCAACTCCACCTTGTGTGACTCATTTTCCTCTTGCTTCTTTCTCCCACATTGCCTGGTACCTGCCAATCAACTGCCTCTGCCTCCCCATCTGTCTATCATCCTTCTCTCCTTCCTCATTCACCAATCCTTAACTGGTCCTTGTCCAACCCCTTCTTCTTCTTTCTTTGGCTTGGCTTCGTGGACGAAGATTTATGGAGGGGTAATGTCCACGTCAGCTGCAGGCTCGTTTGTGGCTGACAAGTCCGATGCAGGACAGGCAGACACGGTTGCAGCGGTTGCAAGGGAAAATTGGTTGGTTGGGGTTGGGTGTTGGGTTTTTCCTCCTTTGTCTTTTGTCAGTGAGGTGGGCTCTGCGGTCTTCTTCAAAGGAGGTTGCTGCCCGCCGAACTGTGAGGCGCCAAGATGCACGGTTTGAGGCGATATCAGCCCACTGGCGGTGGTCAATGTGGCAGGCACCAAGAGATTTCTTTAGGCAGTCCTTGTACCTCTTCTTTGGTGCACCTCTGTCTCGGTGGCCAGTGGAGAGCTCGCCATATAACACGATCTTGGGAAGGTGATGGTCCTCCATTCTGGAGACGTGACCTACCCAGCGCAGTTGGATCTTCAGCAGCGTGGATTCGATGCTGTCGACCTCTGCCATCTCGAGTACTTCGATGTTGGAGATGAAGTCGCTCCAATTAATGTTGAGGATGGAGCGGAGACAACGCTGGTGGAAGCGTGCTAGGAGCCGTAGGTGATGCCGGTAGAGGACCCATGATTCGGAGCCAAACAGGAGTGTGGATATGACAACTGCTCTGTATACGCTAATCTTTGTGAGGTTTTTCAGTTGGTTGTTTTTCCAGACTCTTTTGTGTAGTCTTCCAAAGGCGCTATTTGCCTTGACAAGTCTGTTGTCTATCTCGTTGTCGATCCTTGCATCCGATGAAATGGTGCAGCCGAGATAGGTAAACCAGTTGACCGTTTTGAGTTTTGTGTGCCCAATGGAGATGTGGGGGGGCTGGTAGTCATGGTGGGGAGCTGGCTGATGGAGGACCTCCGTTTTCTTCAGGCTGACTTCCAGGCCAAACATTTTGGCAGTTTCTGCAAAACAGGACATCAAGCGCTGAAGAGCTGGCTCTGAATGGGCAACTAAAGCGGCATCGTCTGCAAAGAGTAGTTCACGGACAAGTTGCTCTTGTGTCTTGGTGTGAGCTTGCAGGCGCCTCAGATTAAAGAGACTGCCATCCGTGCTGTACCGGATGTAAACCCCTTCTACCCTGTCCTTATTATACTGGATATCTGAAAACCAACACCACTGGGTTCAAGAAGCCTGAAAACCAACACCTCTGGGTTCAAGAATAGCTTCTTTCCAACAGCTATCCTCTCTGCATCCTTAGTCATGATGAAGGATTCTTACCCAAAATGATGACCATTCTTTTTCTTCCACTGATGCTGCTCCATCCACTTGGTTCCTCCAGCAGATTGTTTTTTGCTCCATATTCCAGCATCTGCAGTCTTTCATGGTCTTCTTTTGCCCTGACCTCTCTCAGCACAATTCCATGTCTTTGATATGATCAATAACCTTGTTAACTATCAGGAGGTGCCGGAGGTTTACAGAATGGAAAATAGAGTTCCCTTGTTTGAATAAGGTAATAGGGAGAATCCTAGACCGGTGAGTCTTACGTCAGTGGTGTTTATATTCATAGAGAGGATTCTTAAGGATAGGATCTACGAGCATTTGGAGAAGTACAGTCTACTCAAGGATATTCAGCATAGGTTTGTGAAGGGAAGATTGTGCCTCACTAGCCTAATCAAGTTTTTTGAAGAAGTAACAAAAGAAATTGATGAGGGCATGGCAGTAGATGTGGTCTACATGGATTTTAGCAAGACATTTGACAAGGTCTCCCATGAGAAACTCATCCAAAAGGTCATGAGACACTGGATCAGTGGAAAATTAGCTGTATGGATTTTTAAAAATTGGTTTGCTGGAAGAAAGCAGAGAGTAGTAGTGGAAGGAAAGTATTCTGGTGACTAGTGGAGTGCCGTAGGGATCTGTTCTGGGACCCCTGCTCTTTGTGATTTTTATAAATGACCTGGATGAAGAAGCGAATGGATGGGTCAGAAAATTTGTGGATGTCACAAAGGAAGGAGTTGTGGATGGAGATGAAGGCATTGAAGGTTACAAAAGGATATAGACAGAGTTGGCAAGAAAAGTTGCTGATTGATTTCAATCCATTTAATTGTGAAGTGAAGCATTTTGGAAAGACTAACCAGAAAGCTGAGTTCAGGGATAATGGTCCATTACTTAAGAGTACAGATGAACAGAAGGACCTTGGGGTGCAAATCCATACATCCCTCAAGGTTGCCACAAAGGTTGATAGGATAGTTAAGAAGGTCTATAGGAGGCTGGGATTCATTAATAGGGGGATTGGGTTCAGAAGTAGAGAGGACATGTTACAACTTTTCAAATCTTTGGTAAGACCACACTTAGAGTATTATGTTCATTTCTGGTCACCTCATTATAGGAAGTATGTGGAAGCTAAGGAGAAGGTGCAGAGGAGATTTACCAGGATGCTGCCTGGATTGGGAAACAAGTCTTATGAGGCAAGGTTAGCAGAGCTGGGACTTTACACTTTGGAGCATAGAAGGATGAGAGGAGACTTAATAGAGGTCTGCAAGATTATGAGAGGTATAGATAGGGTGGACAGACAGCACCTGATTTGTCGGGCAGGATCAGAAAACACCAGAGGACACCTGAACAAAGTGAAAGGAGGGAGTTCAGGGGAATGCCTTGCCAGAGATGCCAGAGCTTGCCAGAGATGATGATGGAAGCTGAAATGCTGGGGGTATTTAAGAGTCTCTTAGACATACAAATGGATGAAATAAAAATGGAGGGTTATGGGATAGGGAAGGTTTTGGATTTTTTTAAGGAAGGGATATATAGATCGGCACAATAGTGAGGGCCGAAGGGCCTGTACTGTGCTGTGATGGGTCATTCCTATAGAATTCAAAACGTTCAGAGGTTGTAGGTTAATTGGTGCATTTGGAGTGCATGATTTCATGGGTCTAGAAGCACCTGCTGTTGGTCTAAATTTAAAATTAAAAAATGTTCAAATGTATTTATTCTGAAAGATACTCTTAAATGAGTGTCACTGCAGTTTTACCCAATTTGTTTTTAGCTCGCACTGCTTTTGTATCCTCATAATTGTCTTTATTTAAGTTTCATATACCTGTGCTAGTACTGAGCTTATGCTTCCCTCCCTGAAACCAAATGCAAAACTTAATCTCATCATAATCGTCACTACCTAGGAAAGTGTTCAAAAATGCAGTCTTTGATCAATTCTATCTCATGCACAATATTGTGTCTGGTGTTGCCTCCTCCCATCTTAGCTTCAGAATGTACAGTTACAAGAAACTATCCCAAGAACATTCTGTATGAGCTCCTTATTTCAACAGTTTTTGCCCGTCTGCTACCATGAAGACGTACCAACGCCTCGAGTTCCTAATGAGTCCGAGGAGATTTGGCATATTGTCAGGTAATGTATCAAACTTTGAACAATGTGTAGAGTAATAACCCATCGTCGTTATTAAAATCTTTCCTCTTCATATCTTACCCCCTTTCCCATTCCTGTGAAAGGTCGTTGACCTGCAATGTTAACGATGACCCTCTCTCCACAGATACTGTCCGCCCTGCTCAGGGTTTCCAGCCAATTGAGTGTTTTGCTTAAAATCCACCATGATTATTGCTGTACCTTCCTGACAAGTTTCCTTTATATTTCGTCTTACTGTACTGTATGGTTACTATTACAAGGTCGTCCAAATGACCTCTTGCTTTAATTATTTCTTACCATGTGAATTTGCATCATCCCTTTCTATGACATCAAAACCATTATGAATTAACCCAGCATTTTTACACCTTTTTGGACCTACCTCTCTTCTAAAATGCCATGCCATTCAGAAGCATTTCAAAATTTTCAACTTTAATCAGAATGTGCTACATGAGCCTCTGACACTGGATGGGACTTCTTTGACGACCAATCAGATTGAACCAGATCGATGCAGTGTGATGGACAATCCAAGCAGAGACTCCAGGTGGCTTGCCACATGAAAGAGCTTTATAGAACAAAATTAGCCCTTCAGCCCAACTTATCCATGATGTCTAACTATGCTAACCCACCTTAGGCCCATATCTGTCTACTCCTTTCCTATCCAAGTCCGTAGCCAAAGGTATTCTATATATTACATCATTGCCACCTCCTCTGGCAGCTTGTTTCACATAACTACCACCCTGTATGTGAACAATTTACCTCTCAAACTTTAAATTTCTCCTCTCTCACCTTAAATCTGTGCCCTCTAATTTTAGATCCTGGGGAAAAAAGCCCATCTCCCCAATCCAGGCCCTTCATAACTGTACAAACCTCACTCCTGACAACTTGTATAAATAGAAGATGTAATTAAATCTGAATTAAATGTTACTTTTATTCACACTGTGCAAAGCTCAATGAACAAGAGTTTGGAATACTGCACAAGCAAAATACAGCAGATACTTGAAATCTGAAATAGGGACAATGCTGGCGATACTTGGATCAGACACTTTCACAATTCCGATGATTGGTCATTGGCCTGAAATATTAATTCTGTTCCCCTCTTCACAGCTGATGCCTGACCCATGTCCGGAGCATTACTATGCTTCTGTCAGGTAAATGTAGAGAGGGAATTGTAATAATACAGCCACAATTAAATTAGCAATCCATCAAAACTGTCATCTATCTACAAGAACCTCAGATGCAAATTTAACCCGGAAGCCTTATTCTATTTTATAATGGTCACAGGAAGATTTTAAAACTAATTTAATATGTATACAATCTTGCTCAATGATAAACTATTGAAATGATAAAGATTACATTGGTGACACTGAGGCTAAATACAATCTCAAGGTTGTGAAGCAAGATTTAATCAGCATTAGGTCCTTGCAGTAGCATATCCAATCTGCAAGTAGTGGACCAGAGCTGTTAATATTTCATTTCTAATCCCTTCCAATACGAAAAGAAGCAACTTGTATTTAGAGTGCATTTAATGTAAACTTCCTACAAAGCTAGATTTGAGAAATTACTTTAGAATAAATGAGAAGCACCTAAAAGGAAAATAAGAAAGGTTTTGAAAGGGAAATCAAAGCTCAAGGTTCAGGTAGCTGAAAGCATAGCTGCCAGTGTTGAATCATTGAAACTTGCACAGGAGGACAACATTGGAGGACGGAATTTTAGTCCCAAGAACTATTGGAGGGGGCTACAATGCGAGGGAAGAAGAGGCAAGAACTTGGAGACAATTATCAATGAAACCCATGAAAATGACATTTCCTCCATGAAACCACAACCTTAATGGATTAGTACCCAGTTAATGATGAGGTGCAGTTAGCGTCACTTCCTGGATATTGTCACAGTTTAGTGTGGCAAATTGAAAGTGACATTAACAAAACTCCACTGCATTAATTAATGACTGATCATCTCTGCTTGATCATCAGTGGATGTGCTGTAATGACGCCTCCTGACCTAGAGGGTCACTATCTGCCAGTAGACCCTGTCCACATTACAATAGATGAACAGCTGCACTCTTTAGCATTATTTTGTGCATTCAAGAAAGGGATAAAATTCCTCATCAACTTGTGTGTTAAAGAAATAAAGCAAAAGAAACGCTGTAAACACAGCTAAAAAAAAAACCTGTTGTGCGACTGAGTTAGTGTGAAGTTCGTCTCGCGCTACTGATTGGTCAACTATGGGTTTTTTTTCTGTCCAGTTGACCTAAATTTAATGTCTAAAATTAAGGAAACTGTCCTCATTAAAAAATAAAATCACTGTACATTGAAACAAACATTTCACACCTTAAACAGACGTATTTAAATGGTCACAAATTGTCTGCTTCCCATATAGCAGATAATATAAAATCCTGCTGTTATCATTGGTAATGTATTTACACTCCAGGCAGAGGAAACAAATAGAAGAAATAAAATAATAAACAATACATGCCATTCTGAGATCTTTATGTCCAATACAGAGCACCAAAAGTTATATAGAAGAAGTAACTTTCAAGGTCTAAAGGGTTAATTTTATGAACGAGGATGCAGCATAATTTCTGAAATAGCCCCTATTTTTTGAAACCGGTGATTTTTCAAGAATCATTATGCTATTTAAACATTTTCTGGCCTGCCTGTGTCAGCGGTGCTCATGTAATTTTCCCCCTATGCTTTCAGCTGAATCTCATCAAGCCAGAATTCTCGAGTTATCATAATGCACATTGATGAGACCAGCTGAGTCATCAACAGCACCACTGTGAGGGTTTCAGCCTTGCTTTAAATCAGGCCCTTCTCGCTCAAACTACACGTTCGTTATTCACAGGCAAACAGCCATTTCTGTCCTTTCCGCAAGATTAATCAACAGCAAGGGGGAGGAATCAACAACAAAACTTACCAGACGTCTCGCAAAGTCTTTGTTTTCTGAAAGAAACCCATATCCTGGGTGGACCTAAGACACAAAAAGGCAGAAGGCATATATCTTTTAAACTCCTAATTAATCTTAAATCTATCACCATTTATCTTATTCAGAGCTTGAAACAAGGAAAGAAATTTTCATTGCATTATTGGCCCCAGCATGCACATTGGCAATGCTAATGCTCATTGATTTCTTGCACAATTAATAGTTTAGAGAACAACCACTACAACAAATATTAAGAGGAAAATGCTAATTCCATGCTCAAGTTTAATTAGGTTTCTTTTATTAATAATAATGAATAAAAGTAAATTATGAAATGAACTCAAGTTACTCCCTGGTGTGAAAAGCTGAATTCTTCAGCCACCTGCAGGATCAGTAACAGGCACTGCCAGATGCTACCGAGCCTTTGATTTCCAGTAGCAATCAAGCTTGCAATTTAACTCAAGTCATAGGAACTAAACTGGAAGAGGATATTCGCCCTTTTACAAGTTTGGCTGTTTCCTGAGCAATATACAAGCAGCCAGCTAGGGGTTTTAAGTACATTCAGACTCACAGCTTGGACACCAGACTTTTGAATGGCTTCTATGACAGCATCCAGGTTGAGGTAGCTTTTGTTGGTGGGGGCTGGTCCAACACAGGAAGCCTCATCTGCCATCTTAACATGAACCTGCAGGAACAAAGAGAAAATTCAACTTTAATGGGATAGTCACAAGTGAAAATAATTATATTTTAGATTCATGCATCTCAGAAAGATTTTGACATGATTTAGAATATATGCCCTTTGTCCATGCAGTTTTTCGGTTCACATCAACAAAGTGATTTTTAAAACCTGAACGAGTTTCTATAATCGAAGCCTTAAACTATAGACTGATTCGAGGGAATCACTTTAATTATATTTAAAATTACTTGTGATTAAAAATACTCCAAATGACTCACGAGAATTTTTAAAAATGAATGTTAAAAAATACAACCAACAGTTCTGTGTAGCCTAGGTAGTTAATAAAATTGTACTGAATAACAAATATTCATGGCCCATTCTATGCAGACTCCCCAGGATGTTGGAGGTAATTAGAGTGAATTCAATACAGAGATGTTCCAAATGTCCCTGCACAGCATCAGGTCAGCGACATACACAAATTAAGGCCAATGTCTAAACAGTTCAATATCGTTTCACCTGAACCGGAAAATCTAGCGAATTATTTATCCAGACAGCCACTGACTCAACAGTTTCACCCACACCCTCCTTTGCTAGGAGAAAAGAACCAGAGGGTATGCAGAATGTTGTCTAATTTAAGATGGTTAGTTTGCAGCAGCAGAAATTCCTGCCACATGTGCAACTTGAATTCAGAAGAATTACTACTACCATGGCTTCTAAAAATTCTCAAACTTTTATTTAGAAAGATTACAATTTTAGTGCATCTTTACCTTTTTATCTGTGTTTTCCTCTAAAAGTAGTGAGGAGAGTTCTGCTGTTCATAGCAAGTTTATTGTAAAAAGATTCAGGTTTCTGTCTTCAGTTGAAAACCGTGCAAATTTTCCCAGTTAGACAAAGTGTTCTTCATTAGTATCTCACTTGAAATCTGGTCAGTTTAACAGTTCATACATTTGTTTGCACCTCCAAAATCAAATTGGTGTCAAAAGGAGTGAAAAGGGCATTGAATTTGTCCCCATTGGGAGAGGGTGTCATGCCCGGAAGGTGTTCCTTACCACAACACAAACATCTTCACTTTCAAGAGTGAAAGAGATTCAACAGCCAGATCAGCCAGGCTGACTACTTTAAAGAACTGGCAAGTATACAATGCTTTTCACAACTTCACCTCACCCCAAAGAGCTTTACACCTAATAAACTATATTGAAATGTAGTCACTGTTGAAAGTAGGAAATTTCCCAGCCAAATTGTCAACAGTCATATCCCAAAACACCAATGAGATAAGCAGCAGCAAATAATCTATTCCATTTTATGAAGCTGATTTGTAAAGGTGCATGCATTTCAATATCAGATGTAAAATTATTTGCATTCGCCTTTTTTTTTAATTATAATTCAGGGTGGACGGTAAATCTGGCCTTGCCCTGATATCCACATTCAAAATAGCTATTTGAAATTGAATGAATTACACGCAATGAGATGCAAACAAATTTAAATGCAAGTCCTGGTATAAAAGTTTTCTATGAACTTAGTTTGAATATATAGAGTACTCATTACAAATGAGTATTTGTGGCGGCCCGCCATTGCAGCGATTGAGCCGGCGCTCCGGGCAGTGAGTGCAACTAAAGGCCAGCAGCCCGCGCAGCAGCACTGGCTCTGACAAGCAAACTAGCAGGTGAACGGCAAGGGCAGCTTAAAGGCCAGTGACCCCAAAATGGTACTGGCATTGTTATGCAGGAAAGTACCCGCATGCGGGAAACGCGCTTTAGTTATGCATGGTGTGATGTCAGCCAAGGGGGGGCCATGGCGGGAACAATGCAAGTACAAAAGTCGGGCCTGAGCTCTAATAAAACTCAGAGCTTAACCTGACTATACTACTTCTTTCAAGTAGCGTGTGGCTACATCTTGTTCTTTTGCTTAAAAGAAGCATTTTAAAACCTGTGAAACATTAACAGCCTGTGAATCATTCTTTCATAATAAAGCACCATATAAAGATAATATTTTTTCTGTTATATTTTCTCATATTTTTCCTCATTACTTGGTTCTTCCATTTTCTTAACAGTGCAGACAAAAGGTCAGAGAATTGAGTCTTACAGCAAGGAAACAAACCCAGCTTGTGCATGTCCAACAGCATTCCCTCCTGCTTTACTCCCATTTGCGTGCATTAGGTTTAGAACCCTCCAATCCCCTCCCATCCGAGTAATGATACAAGTGTTTCTTAAAGGAGGATAACATTTTTGCCTCCCCCACTTTGTGTAGTAGCTTGTTCCATATTCTCAGCACCCTCTGATTGAAAAATTGTCCCCTAATGTCCCTTTTAATCCCCTTTTCCTGATAATTAACCCCACTCACAGAATATTACAGCAGAGAACAGGCCCTTTTCCTTGCCTAACTCATATCCTCAACTCTTTTACTTTTACATCCATGTGCCTATCTAAATCTTTTAACTGTCCCTATTGCACCAGCCGCCACCTCGCACCCGATCTCGAGGTCCAACCCCGTGGGTGGCCAACGGCTCCACTATCAGGACCTACCTACCACAGGGCACAGATCCAGATTGGAAAGGAGAAGTTCCACTGGAGATTTGTCCTAGCCTCTGTGGGCATCGCGTTGTTAGGGGCCAACTTCCTCAGAGCTCACGGCCTACTGGTGGACATGAAGGTCAATGTCCGAACGTTCCACTCCACCGGAATGACCACAGCACAAGCCCACAGGCCTGAAATCGCCGCCAGGGATGTTCGATGATATCCTCCACGAATTCCCCACCATCTTAGAGCCACGGTTCAACGCCGCCCTGCCCCAGCATGGGGTCTTCCACCACATCGGCACACAGGGTCCCCAGCTGCATGCTAGACCCAGATAGCTGCTGCCAGAGAAGCTCCAACAGGCAAAGGAGGAGTTCTCCAGGTTCCAGGAACTGGGAATCGTCTGGCGCTCGAACACCACCTGGGCATCGCCGCTCCATATGGTCCCAATCGTCCGGGGGCTGGACTACCGTCGGTTGAACGACGCAACCACCCCCGACAGGTACCATGGTGCCCAACATACAAGACTTCTCTGCCAACCTCCACGGCGCACAGGTCATCTCCAAAGTGGACCTTGTGCGGGGATACCATCAAATCCCGGTGCATCCAGACGACGTGCGTAAGACGGCCATTATCACCCCCTTTGGCCTCTTCGAGTTCCTGCGTATGCCCTTCGGTCTAAAGAACGCATCCCAAACATTCCAGCGCCTCATGGACACGATTGGAAATGACCTGCACTTTGTGTTCATTTACCTGGACGATATTCTCATTGCCAGTCACAACCGCGATGAACACAAAGCCCACCTCCACACACTCTTTGCCTGGCTGGCGGACTTCAGCCTCATGGTCAATGTGGCTAAATGCCATTTCGGCAAGGAGTCCCTTCAGTTCTTGGGGCACACCATTTCAGCGCTGGGGCTGCGCAGGCGCCGGAGAAGGTAGAGGCTGCTCAACGATTCCCCAAACCCTCCACCCTGAAAGGCCACCAAGAGTTCATGAGGATGGTGAACTTTTACCATCGTTTAATCCCCGAGCCACACTCACCATGCGCCCATTGTTCGCATTCATGGCCACTAAAGAAAAGACTATTATGGTCAGAGGAAGCGGACAGGGCTTTCATCGCGACAAAGGAGGCTCTAGCCAGCACCACGCTGCTGGTACACCCGCGGCCGGAGGCACACGCGCCGTTCTTCATGGACGCCTCAGCTACGGCAGTTGGGGGGGATTCTGGAACAGTGGCTCAATGGACAATGAGACTCGCTGGCTGTTTTCAGTAAGCAGCTGCGCCCGCCGGAGCTCAAATACAGTGCCTTCGACCAGGAGCTCCTGGTGCTGTGTTTGGCCATCCACCATTTCCTCGAGGGCAGGTTGTTGACAGCCTTCACGGATCACAAGCCCCTCACTCAAGCATTGGCGATGGCCAAGGATCTGTGGTCTGCCAGACAGCAGTGCCACCTCTCATACGTGTCTGAGTTTACGACCGACATCCGACACAGGGTCAGCAAAGACAATGTAGTGGCGGATACATTCTCACACCTGGCTTGGATTACGAGCAACTGGCTAAAGCACAGAGGAATGATGCGGAGACACAGGCCTTGCGGACCGCCATCTTGGGCCTCAAACTCAAGGATGTCCGGGTGCCCAGCAGCCCGGACACATTGCTCTGCGACGTCTCAACAGGCACGCCGTGCCCAGTGTCTGATCCACAATCTTGCTCGCCCAGCAGTAAAGACAATCGTGCAGATGGTCGCGGAGCGGTTTGTGTGGCACGAGCTGAAGAAGGAGGTGGCGGAACTGGCCAGGAACTGTACCAGGTGCCAGACCTCTAAGGTCTAGCGACACACACAGGCCCCAATCCAGAACTTCGACCCGGCGGTTCGCAGTTTCCAACACATCCACATTGATGTTGTCGGTGTCCAAGGGGGCTCGTTACCTCCTCACAGTGGTGGATCGGGCCACAAGGTGGCCGGAGGCCATTCCGATTTAGGAGGCCTCCGTGGAGAAGTGTGCCAGGACTCTGGTCAGCCAATGGATTGCCCATTTTAGAGTCCCAGCACAGTTCACGTCTGCCCTGTGGACTCAGATGGTGAAGCTCCTGGGGATCAAGCTCCACCACACCACAGCATACCACTCGCAGTCCAACGGGTTGGTGGAGAGGTTCCATAAGTACCTGAAGGCATCGCTTATGGCCAGGCTCACTGGACCAAACTGGGCAGACGAACTACCCTGGGTCCTCCTTGGGATTAGGACGGCACCCAAGGAGGACCTGCAGGCTTCAGCAGCGGGGATGGTTAATGGCACACCGCTTTCCCTGCTGGGTGAGTTTTTCGGCCCAAACCCTAACACCATGGCCACCAACAAAAATCTGCTGGCGAAGCTATGCAATCGACTGCCCCCCACTAGCTCCCCCACCACCAGCACGCCACGGCACCCAGCCGTTTCATCTCCCCAAAGAGCTCGACTTAGCCCAGTTCGTTGTCATGCAGAAGTGACCACAAGGTGCATTGCTACAGTGAACGTATGAGGGGCCATACAAAGTCTTGCACCAATCCGGCGGAACCTTCACCCTGGACGTTGGGGGGAGAGAGGAACTTTTTACGGTGGTCCGCCTGAAGGCAGCCCATCTGGACTTATCACAGCTGGTGCAGACAGCCGCGACCAAGCTCCGGGCCCGGTCACCACAGCGACAGGGCGCGTAGCCAGTTCTGGGGGGGTTGTGTGGCGGCGCAAATACTCTTGGCGAACCAGCCCCACTTGTATCACCACGTGTTGGGGCAGCCATGGGGAAATGGTGTCATCAGGGGTTTCTCTCTGACTCCAGCATCCCTTTCAGCGCACACCCTGGGCAGCGATTATGGTGTCTCAATGCACCAGCTGACTGAGCTCATGCTACCCTTAAAGGGGTGCGCTGAATTTGAATAAAAACGGTCGTTAACGAACCTCAACATGGTGGCTGTGTTTCTTCCAATGCTCACACCGCCACAAACGCATGTTTATTATGTGCTATGTGCCTATGACAACGGCGTGAAGCAAGGCTGCATCTTCGCACCAACCCTCTTTACTATCTTCTTTAGCATGATGCTGAAACAAGCCAATAAAGACCTCAACAATGAAGACGGTGTTTACATCCGGTACCGCATGGATGGCAGTCTCTTCAATCTGAGGTGCCTGCAAGTTCACACCAAGACACAAGAGCAACTTGTCCGTGAACTACTCTTTGCAGATGATGCCGCTTTAGTTGTCCATTCAGAGCCAGCTCTCCAGCGCATGACACCCTGTTTTGCGGAAACTGCCAAAATGTTTGGCCTGGAAGTCAGCCTGAAGAAAACTGAGGTCCTCCATCAGCCAGCTCCCCACCATGACTACCAGCCCCCCCACATCTCCATCGGGCACACTGAACTCAAAACGGTCAACCAGTTTACCTACCTCGGCTGCACCATTTCATCTGATGCAAGAATCGACAAAGAGATAGACTACAGACTCGCCAAGGCAAATACCGCCTTTGGAAGACTACACAAAAGAGTCTGAAAAAACAATCACCTGACGAAACACACAAAGATCAGCGTGTACAGAGCCGTTGTCATACCCACACTCCTGTTCAGCTCCGAGTCAAGGGTCCTCTACCGGCATCACCTACGGCTCCTAGAAGGCTTCCATCAGCGCTGCCTCCGCTCCATCCTCAACATTCATTGGAATGACTTCATCACCAACATCGAAGTACTCGAGCTGGCAGAGGCCGACAGCATCGAATCCATGCTGCTGAAGACCCAACTGCGCTGGGTGGGTCACGTCTCCAGAATGGAGGACCATCGCCTTCCCAAGATCGTGTTCTATGACGAGCTCTCCACTGGCCACCGAGACAGAGGTGCACCAAAGAAGAGGTACAAGGACTGCTTAAAGAAATCTCTTGGTGCCTGCCACATTGACCACCGCCAGTGGGCTGATATCGCCTCCAACCGTGCATCTTGGCGCCTCACCGTTCGGCGGGCAGCAACCTCCTTTGAAGAAGACTGCAGAGCCCACCTCACTGACAAAAGACAAAGGAGGAAAAACCCAACACCCAACCCCAACCAACCAACTTTCCCTTGCAACCGCTGCAACCGTGCCTGCCTGTCCTGCATTGGACTTGTCAGTCACCAACGAGCCTGCAGCAGACGTGGACATACCCTTCCATAAATCTTCGTCCGCGAAGCCAAGCCAAAGAAAGAAAGAAGAAAGAATGTGCCTATGTATACACCATGGTCTGGAGAAATGCCGTTTCATCTGGTTGTACATATACCTTCAGATGATAATACATTTCAACTTGAACAACACCAGCTGCATCATTAGGACACACATCCTTCCTGAATCGACTTTGAATTCAATGCAATATGCCAGCTCAAAAGATGAGAGTGACCTTCCTTAATTATGGAGATGATCAGGAAGTTTTTATTTGCTCAATCATTCGTTAGGACTACATTACCAATATATCTTTCAATATAATGGAATATTCCCTCCCCAAACTCTGACTTGGAGAGCACATCCATCATGTACAATGTGTCAAATGTCTTTTTGGAATCAAAGTTGATTAAGCATATACCCATTCTCCCATCCTGTATGCATCTGAGTTCATCCATAAATAACACAAGACTGTCAGAGATGTCTGCTGGATTTGGAGAACATCTAATCTGGGTGAATCACCAGCCCAGGGCAGACTTAACTCACCAACAATGCATTAGACAATCATGTAAGCCACATTAAGCACTGCCGATTTTTGATCCCTTTCTTCACTTTCCGCTTGACAATTATATTTCTGATCCACTTCTTCCTGGATTCTGTTGCACTACCAACTGGATGCATATTTGCATACTTCTGGAAGGTCTAGGTCAAATCAGCCCTACACAGCCAAGTGCCACTCAGCCAACCAGGAGAAAAAAAAAGAAAAGCAAACGGTGGAATATCAAGTGAAAAAAGAAGCCAGCTGTATTCAGTGGGTCAGGCAGCCTTCATGGAGAGAAATGGTCAATTTCAAGTCAGAACCCTTTATTGAGACCAAAGCAGGAATCCCTTTCCCTTGTACAAGACTCGTTAAGGTCAGGAATAGGAGATCTTAATGCAATTATAGAAGGCCTTGGTTAGACCACACCTAAATTATTGTATTGAGTTTGGTTTCCTTACGTAAAATGGATAAACATTGTTTACTCTTTAAGGGAGTGCAGCAAATTATCACCGGACTGGTTCCTCAGATGAGAGAGCAAATTGACTAAACCTACATTCTCTAGAATTTGGAAGAATGAGAGGTGCTCTCACTGAAACTAGGACATGCAAGGGGAAGATCCTTCCTCCAGCTCAAGAGTCTAGAATTTTCACTTATTGGTTGTGCAAAAAAAACTGAACACCGCATATACATGTAAACAAATTAAGAACTGTAAACAGATAACAAATATAAACAAATTGACTGCAATACAGAGAGAATTTTAAAAATCAACACGTTTCTCACATACTTTTTTCGGTGTCTTTTGGGTGAGTGGGGAGTTGGAGGGTTTGGATTACAACCATAATGCAGGATAAATTTGTTTATTTATGTATTTGTATTTTTAAATTTTGTATTTAACTACACGTATGGTCAAAAATATTTTGAATGTAATATTCAAAAAAAATTTTTTTAAGTGCACAAGAGTCCCTGATTGAGTTGTTGTTGAGGAGTCTGATAGTGGAGGGGTAGTAACTGTTCCTGAACCTGGTGCTGCAAGTTTTTGCTGATGACAGCAGCAAGAACAGAAGGTGTGCTGCGTGGTGTGGATCCTTGATGATTGCTGCTACTCTCCGACACAGCATTCCCTGTAGATGTTCTTGATAGCAGGGTGGGTTTTGCCTGTGATGTCTTTGGCTGCGTCCACTACCTTTTGGATATCCTTACACTCAGGGGTTATGATGTCCCCATACCAGACCATGATGCAGCCGGTCAGCACACTTTCCACCACACATCTGTAGAAATTTGCCAGGGTTTCTGGTGTCATACCAAACCTCTGCAAACTACTGAGGAAATAGAGGAACCAACTTGCTTTCTTCACAATGCCATTGGTGTGTTGGGTCCAGGAAAGATCCTCCGAGATAGTGACTTCCAATTTGCTCACTCTCTCCACTGTTGATCACCCAATGCTCACTAGAGTGTATACCTCTTGACTTTCTTTTCATGAAGTCAACAATCAGCTCCTTGGTTTTGGTGATATTGAGTGCAAGGTTGTTGTTGGTGCTCCTTACAGCCAAGTTTTCAATCTACCTCCTGAATGCTGACTCATTACCTTTCTTTATACAACCCTCTACCATGGTGTCATTGTTAAACTTGTAGGTGGTATTATTGTCGTACTGAGCCACAATGTTGTAGGTGTAAAGTGAGTTCATCAGGTGGCTAAAAATGCAGCCCTGTGGTGCTCCATCCGGTACTGACGGCAATTGTGGAGGAGATGTTCTTACCAATCCTC
The DNA here is from genome assembly GCF_036971445.1 of Narcine bancroftii. Lineage (NCBI taxonomy): Eukaryota > Metazoa > Chordata > Chondrichthyes > Torpediniformes > Narcinidae > Narcine > Narcine bancroftii. The sequence continues at coordinate 81,150,724 of NC_091475.1, forward strand.
ATTGATTGTGGTCTGGAGGTGAAGAAATCCATGATCTAATTACACAGTGGGTGTTCAGTCCAGGCTCTTGGAATTTTCTGATCAGTGTTGAGGGGATGATGGTGTTAAATACCAAACTGTAATCAATAAAGAGCATCCTGATGAATGAATGCATATTTACTCTCTAGGTGCTCCTTGGCTTTATATAAAGCCAGTGAGATGGTATCCTCCATAGACTTGCTGCTACAGTTGGTGAAAAGGAACATATCCACGTCACCTCTCAGACAGGAGCTGATATGCTTCAACACTAGCCTTTCAATACATTTCATCATTGTTGATGTAAGTGCTACTGGTCAACAGTCATTAAGGCAGGTTACTGAACTCTTCTGTGGCACTGGTATGATGGCGTCTGTTGAAACAAGTCAGAACCAAGCCCCGACGGAGTGAGATATTGAAAAATCCATGAATACATTGGTAAATTGGTCAATACAGATTTTTAATATTCAGCAAGGTACTCCACCCAGGCCGGGCTGGGAAGAAGCTGTTCCTCAGCCTGGTGGTGCTGGTTCTGATACTCCTGTATCTCTTCCCTGAGGGGATCAGCTGAAAGATGCTGTGTGGAGGATGGAAGAGGATCGCATTGATTTTGTGTGCCCCCTTCAGATAACAATCCTAGTAGACCACATCAATTTGGGGATGGGGGGGGGGGGGGTGGTGAGGAGACTCCAGTGATCCTCTCTGCCACTCATGGTCCTGTGGATTGACCGCTGATCCATTTTGCTGCAGCAACCGTACCCCACTGTGATACAGCTGGCCAGGATGCTCTCGATAGAGCTCCTGTAGAAGGATGACATAATGGTGGCTGGTAGCTCTGCCCACTTCAGTCTTCTTAGGAAGTGAAGTCATTGTTGCGCCTTCCTAACAAATGAGGAGATGTTGAGTGTCCACAATAGTTCACTAATTAAGTGAATTCCAAGGAACTTGGCACTCTCCATTCCCGCTATTACAGAATTGCTGATGTGTAGTGGAAGGTAATCATTCCTGGTCCTCTTGAAGCCCACAATTATCTCCTTTATGTTGTTCACAATGAGACTCAGGTTGTTACTCTCACATCATTTCCACCTCTGCAGTGTGATCCATCATTGTTGCTGATGAGGCCAACTACTGTCATCTGCAAACTTTATGACACTGTTGGAGCTGGATCCGCCAATGTAGTCATGGGTCATTACCGGAACAGGAACAGGCTGAGCACACAGCCCTGAGGTGCACGAATGCTCAGTGTGACAGTGCTCGACAATCTGCTACAAACTGGACAGGCTGTAGTCTTTCTATTAGGAAGTCCAGGATCAAATTACAGAGAGGGGTGTTGAGTTCCGGCGAGATCAGCTTCTACACCAGCCTCTGAGCATTGATCATATTAAACGGCGTGCTGAAGTAAATGAACAGCAGCTTGGCATCATTCTTCAGGTGGGCCAGGATGGAGTGAAGCAATAAGATTATAGCATCATCTATGGAACAGTTTCTTCTATAGGCAAATTGAAAGGGGCCCAGCATCTTTAGGAGATGTGCTCAATCACCAGACACTTGAAGCATTTCATAATGGTGGAGGCCAGTGCCATAGAGCAGTGTCATTGAGGCCTATTACTGTCACATTCTTGGGTACCGGGATGATGGTGGGTGTCTTGAACCTTGCAGGAACAATGGACTGCAGCAGTAAGGTGTTGAGGATGTCCGTGAATACCTGATGATTGGTCTGCGCAATCATTCAGTACCCGACCAGGTATGTTGTCTGGTCACACCACCTTGTCTGGGTTCACTTTGGACAAGGATCTCTCACCTCGGCAGTGGCTATGCAGGGTGCACAGTCATCAGGGGGACAAGGAGCTTTCATTGGTGTTATCCTGTTTTTCTCATCAAACCATGCATAGAAGATGTTCAGTCTCTCTGGAAGGGAGGTGTCATTGCCATTAATTTGCAAGATTGACTTGTGATCTGTTATAGTCTTGGTCCCATGCCATATGCGCCTCATGTCACCAATGTTGCACAGCTGTCTGTGGATTTATTGTGTACACCCCTGCTTTGCCTTCCAGATTCCACGGGAGAGTTCAGTCTTGGGTAATTTTAGTGCCATCCTACACCCTGTCCTGAAGGCAGCATCACAAGCTCTGCATCCAACTATGGTTTCCTGATTGAAGCATTTGATCTCCATTACATCCTCATGTTTCCTTGGATTACTTATTATCTGTACACTGGCAAATTGAAGCAGGATTTCATTGTTCTCTAAACTGTGCAATCCATTTTAAGTTTTTAAAAAATTTTTGTTTGTGTAAATAGTTTCATTCTCAGCTTCAATATTTCACAAACAGCCTCTGACATTCCTACAGTAACTGTCAGCCAGTAGGAGGCAGCAGTCAGGGAGGAACACAGGTCTAGGGTAGATGGCTCAGACCATGTGAATAGTGTGCATGCTGGATACCTATCTGGAACCAGGTCTGTGACTGTCTCAATGGTCAGAGACCAAGACAAACACAACTGTTGCTGGAAGATCATCATCTCAAATGAAGTATGTCTGAAATCTACTGATCCAACATGTCCATGGACTCGCATATTCCATGATCCATTATGTTAAAGTGTACACTTAAAAATTGTCTGCGGTTAAACCTCAGGTTAAAGTCCTGTTACCATTGTACAATGACAGTCTGGACACTGAGTTTGAAAAATATCTCAGACTATTTGTTTCAGGAATGCACGTATAGGGAAAAACTGATATCAAAATGAAGTCATGGAACGATAAGGTTTCTGAAGTAAATTAATGAGAAGAGGAGGGGAAAAGAATACCATTTGCCTATTTTGGTACAAATTGTAATCTGTGGAGGATATAAAAGAATCATGTGATTCCCATACCCTAAGGACGAACATACAATGTGATTCTCAGGATGAATCCTGCACATCAATAATGATTACTTTTAGGATACTCACAGTCACAAAATGAGGTCAGACTATGGTTTCAGAAAATTGATTTTTAAAAAAGTAGAATGCATGAATTACATAGATAGTGGCTTCAGTGACCTCAAGCTGTCCGAACATGCTTCATGGACAATCAAATGCTTTGGAAGTATATTGCAGATAGAATATAGCTCTTTATCATGTGAATCCTTAGGTAGAAATTGCCTTTAGTCATATGTGATAAATGTACAATATATCAGTAAATGCACATTGCAGTGGTTCAGAAATCCATTGAAGCCGATCAACAAACATTTTGGAAATGGAATACAAAGGGAATATGCTATTATAGCAACTATCCTTTCTTCCTATTGATGATAGGGTAGGAGAGATTAAATGACAAAGGCATGGAACTAAAAAGCTAATCATGCAGAAAAAGAAAAAAGACAGATCTAGACAAAGTTAACACAAAAATAGCAGTCATGACCAACATCTTCTATCCAAATAAACACATTACAATAAAAAAAATCAAATAGGAGCAGGAATTGACAATTCATTTCTTCAATCCAACTCTGCACTCTAATGCTGCCGCAAAACAATCATTTTGTGACATGTTCATGACAATAAATTCTGATTCTGCATTCAATATGATCATGGTTGTATATCCAAATTCAGCACTCTGCCCCTCTTTTCTCCCATATCCCTAGATCACATCTATATAGCATCTCACGTTTTAATGAGCACCTAAACTTCAAAGAATATAAATCTAACTTTTATCAGCAAACACGATAGGACAGCCCTTGCAATGCGTGGATTAACCATGTGAATCTCTTCAGCGTTCCCTCCAATGCTCATCTATTCTTTCTTCAATAAAGGAAGAATGTTGTGCACAGTTCTTCAGGTCAAGCCTGACCAACACCCTGAACAACTGTCACAATATTTTTCCATTTTAAAAATCTAATCCTCTAGGAACAGAGACCAACATTGGTTGGTTTTCTAATAACTTGATCCTCCTGTTTCATGAACAAGAGCACCTATATCCCACTATTCTCCATTCATTTGCTACCACTATTGTGTATAGATATGCTGTATGGGCTGGCCCGCCCCCGAATCCCTCTCAGATATCCTCATAAAGGCTGTCACACCAAAACCCCTCCCTCAGTACCTGCCTTGGAACCGGGCCAGCAACATGCCAGCTGTGCTGACACTTTAAGGTGATTAAAGCCTATTAATCACGACTCTCTGTCTGGTTGTGGTTGTGAATTTGAGGCCAATATCCATTTAGAAAATAGGCTGTCCTCAATTCCTCTGACTAAACTGCATGGCTCACATTTCCCTGCATTAAACTCCCTTTGTTAGTTTTCACGTAATATTCAAATTGAACAGTCCATTTCTTCTCTTTTGAAGACCAATTTATTGTTCTGGTTATATTCTCTCCCCACTGCTGACGCCAGGTGTGACGTATCCGCACCAGCCTTAGATTGGTTATTCTTCCCACCATTGCTCATTGTTTCCTGCTATGCAGGTTGTCACCTGTGATGAAGGTCATTTGCCCCTACAGTCACTGCAGTTACCTTGTTTGTCGGCCATCTTGTGTACCAAGGCACATCCCAGTTAGCGGGCTGCTACAAGCTCTAATACAAGATCCAATAACTAACTTGGTTGTGGTCCTTGCTCTGTACGCCACTTTCTGACTGGTAGACGGGGAGCAGAGGCTCAAAGGTAAAACATGGGAATCATTAACTGTTGAGATTATTGTACAGCAGTGACTTTCAAACTTTATTTCCACCCACATACCACCCCAAGTAATGCTTCAGATAATATGTGGGTGGAAATAAAATCTGAAAAACACTTAATCGTACTCAATTGACTCATCAGGTGCAAAGCCCCACAGCACCAAATGAAATGGGTCAATGACAATTTTTTTCTAACAAAACACTTCAGCAACAATTGGCAGTGGTTCTCAATCCTCTCCCCCACTCACAGACCACGTCAAGCAATCCCCCACTAATCATAGAGCTCCCATGCATAGGGACAACTTAAAGTGGTATGCGAGTGGAGAGTTTGAAAACCATTAGTGTAGTCTATAGAGGGCAAAATGGGACGATGAACTATCTATCCTTGGCAAGTTAGATTGTGAGTTCCAAAATATTTTCCAAGACTGAGCAAAAATGTGGAGGCAATATCCTGAATGAATACGTCTTCTTTTGATTCACCAAAAAGATACGAAGATTGTAAAGTTCATGCAGAGATAAATGGAAAATCTGTAACAGCAAAGTATTAGATGTTTGGGATGTACAATGGTTGAATAACCCCAAGGGTTGGTTGAGTTCTCCCAACTATTAAGCTATAACAATGAAGACTGCACAGCATATATTGTTAATAGGCCACAGAAATCTGTAACCATTGTAATAAGTTGTTATATGTAGCAATGATTTGAATGCAAATGTAGGGGTTACAACCACTATGTTTGTAAATGACAAAAGGAAAGTGTGGACAGAGGTTAAGGGACAGATGGAATTTAATTCTGACAAAGAGCAAGGTGACATTTTGTGAAAGCAAGCAGGAATAAGAATTTAGAAGAGTGCTTGGGGTTCAAGTTCACAATTCCCTTCAAGTATCAGTAAATAATTGGGGTGTAATAGTCTTCTTGCCTCAAACCAGGTTTAGATTATAAAAGTTGGGATTTAAAGTTGCAACTCCACAAAGCACTGGTTAGACCACAAATGCAGGGGTAGTTCTGATTGCCATAGGAACAATGTGATTGTTCTGGAGATTGGCTAGGCTGGGCTTGTTTACATTTATAAAAGGCACAAGGAGAGTTAAATCATCATCATTTATTCCACGGTCACAGTGTCAATGGACCATAGGTTTAAGGTGAGAGGAAGGAATTTCAAAAGGGACACAAGTAATTTTTAAAACAAAAATACTGAACTCAGTCAAAGTTACAGCATCAGACATAATCACTCGAGGGGCAGCAAGATAGAACACTATTAACACACCAGCAACCCAGGTTCAAATCCAGGGCCTGTCAGTAAGGAGTTTATACATCCTCCTCTTGTCTGTGTGGGTTTCCTCCAGGTGCTCCAGTCTCCTCTCACCCTCCAAAAATGTACAGGGGCTGCAGATTAATTGGGACATTTGGGCAGCCCAGGAGCTGTTACCTTTCTGCATATCTAAATTAAATTTCAGACATTTATACAGAGATCCAGAGGCAAGGCGTAAAAGGATACTAAGCTAGTGTGGGCAAATTGGATGAGTGCAGCAATCCCATAGAGCAATGGTGTCACATTTTCTCAAAACAAACTCCTACACCTAAAACTTGTATTACCTTGCCACCACATAATACAATATTCGACAATATTTTTGGTCCCACTTCAAAATGAAACTTTTATTGACAGTCATTCTAGCCACACTTCAATAATATTGAAAAGTGCAAAATACATAAGATGTGATACAAATGCCATGTTCAGTTCAGATGGGCAACATGCATTAATTTAGATGTCCTGACATTGAGATGATTCTGCAAATGAGGACAAAAGGATGACCTTGACACCAGAAACAAATGGCTAGCTCCTGGCAAAACATTACAGAATAAATGAAAGGAATACATTTCACAGGAATTTCCCATTGCATTGACTAAATTACCCAAAAAATACACATTTGCACTGAACTGAAGGATCCTACTCTCAACCAACCATTCTCCACCTTTATTGGCTATGGCTCCCTTAAGACTGCTCAAAATCTATGTCACCTCCCACTGGCTACATAAAAAATATATTATGATTTCAGTCTATGGCCAACCATACACGTGCAGTGCATGTACAGCCCCCATTGAGAATGGTTGCTCTAAACCAATGTTTCTCAAACCTTTTCCTTCCACTCACATACCACCCCAATCAACCCCCAAGCTATAGGCGCTCTGATTAGCAAGGGACCACCCAAAATGGTATGCGAGTGGGGGGAAAGGCCGAGAACCACCGCTCCAGACCCATCGTTACCAAAATATCCTGCTCGAGAAAAATTCAGTCTTTGGGGCTATGAAACCGTGCACCTAACAAGTCAACCAGACACCATTAAAACAGTAGCTTTCAAACCCTTTTTCCCCCACTCACACACCACCTTAAGCAATCCTTTACTAATCACAGAGCACCTATAGCATAGGGATTGCCAAGGTGGCACGTGAGTGGAAAGAACAAGCCTGGAAACCACTATTCTAAACTATGCATTTCAAGATATTCAATATTACATAGAGCAGGTTAGCAAGTTTTTAGGGATGGACATCATTTTAAATAAGACTTCACACTCAAAATATGACCCAAGAACAAATTTCCAGCATTTCCATTCTGAAGCCTTTTAACCATATAACCATATAACCATTTACGGAGCGGAAACAAGCCATGTTGGCCTTTCGAGTCCGCACCGGTTCACTGATTTTGTGCGCCCTCTTCAGGCATTGGTCCCAGTAGATCTTCATTCAATAACGATGGGCGAATTCAATGCAGGTGGAATCAGATAATAGCAAAACTATGAGTAAACAGATTGGCTGTCTGTGTATATCTTTAATTATTACAAGAACGACAAAAGCTAAAAGCAATTTTTTATTTGGAGATATTGTGATTATCATGGACGATTCTTCACTAAGAAATTCTTGGTTGATTCCTTTGGGAGCATTAAACATTCCTCAACGATGACCCATTCAACAAAACAAGGCCCAGCTACAAAATAATTTATTTGCCTTACATTGGTGATATTCCTTGCAATGCAAGACTTCCATTTACAGGACACCTCAGCTTAAGGATGACTTTGGTTTTTGGGAGGCCTATCATCAATCACAGGGCAACTCCGAGTTCTTCATGTTCCAGTCATACGAGTGCGGCTCCAACTCAGCTCAGCCACGTGGAGGGGAAGGGAAGCGCAGAACCCAGCCCCTGACCGGCCCGGCAGCGCCCGAGAAACTCCGACCTGCAAAGCAAGGCCCAGCCGTCGGGGCGACCGAAGGACACGGCGAAAACTCGGCCCCTCATGCCTGTACCCCCCTCCCCAGCCGATCTAAGCCTTCTCTTCCCCCCCCCCCTCAGCCGATCTAAACCCTCTCCCCTTTGTCCTCCTCCACACCACATCCCCCCTCAATCCTCGGTCCAAGAGCGATGGCCGAGTGTGGAGGGATGAGTAGGTATGAGGTGTTGGGTGGGGAAGAGGGCCAAGCGCTTGCTTAGGGGTGGGCGTGGGCCGCCCAGCGGCTTTAAACCCCACCATCCGCGGTGGGGGGAGGAGGATGTGGACGAACCCACCACCTGATCAGCGCCTTCCCCAGAGAGAATAAAGCAGTCCATTTCTTCTCAACTCTGCATGCCTTCTCATTTATTTTCCATGTTACCAGGTTACCAGCAAACCTGGGTACCTTACCACTCTGCCTCCTCCTCCTCCAAGTCATCATGGTAAGCAATTACAAACAGTGTCAAGCCCTGATCCTTGGCGTACAACAGTACTTTCTTCGCACACACCATCTTTCCAATCAGAAAAAGACATATTCAATCTGTCTGTCTTCTGAGAGGTAACCAGTCTTCAATCCATGTTAACATGCTTCCCCCAATACGTTGAGCTCTTATTTTGTACACCATCCTTTCACACCATTGCTCCACCAATCCCATAACTAACATTCCCCATTCTATCTTAGCCAACTCCAACCTCATACAATTGCAGTTTCCTTTATCTGAATTCAGGATTTGAGTCTGAGATTCAACAAGATGAGGAATTGTTATACTCAATGCTGTGCAAGAGCACTGTGTAAATTATATCAATGAAAGTCAAGCTTAACTTCAATTTCAATCCTATAGGATTGGAGGTCAAGCACAAGAGGCAAATCAACAAAGGAGGCAAAGTAACATGGCAAGCAACTAATTCAAGATTTAGATTCAAGCCTGTGGATTAAGAGGAAGGGGCCCAATAAAACAATCACATAATACTGTATTTGCTGCTCACATCCTGTGCCATTCATGTGAATTGATTACTATTTTGGTATTGGCTTTATGGTGGACCACCTTCCAGTGTCTTGTAACCAATGAAAATGATCAGATGTGCAACAGCCTCTTAAATACATGTCAGACTCCATGAGGAAAGGCATCATCATCCTCATCTTCCAAAAGAAAGGGGAAAAGGAGGATATCAGGAATTGGAGACCCATATCATTGTTAAAGGTTGACGACAAAAATCCTCTCCAAAGCCATTGTCAATCGAGTCATGTCTGTCCTGGGACTGGTGATCAATCCAGATCAAACCTACATCATGGTTTTGGGCATGAAAATTTCTAACAGCCTCCCGCTGATCAAAGATACCATTGTCTTCATGCACAACAGGTTGGGGGGGGGGAGTTGCAGACATGCCTGGTTAATTGAGATCAGCTCCCTCTCAATATCAGGAAATAACCATGTCATCAGATGCAAAATGCTCTTGGTACTGCTGTATGTGACACAGATGTGCCCCATCCACTGCACCTCCAGTCTGGCAGTCACCAAGATGGAAATAGCCCAAAGTGTCACCAGGTATAAGTGGCTATAAAATAGGGACAAAGACATACCCAACATGGCCTTCATCCTGATGACCACCTTCGTTTGTGGCTGCATCAGGCTGTGCGCAAAATCAAAGTACAAGGGCACCAAGTGCTGGTATGTGCTGAGGTTCTACTTGTCCCAGGTATTGATGGGCCTTGGCCTCATTGTCACATAATGTCCTGGTCAGCCAGATGTTGCCACACCACCTATCCTTCGTGGAAAAGTTTTTCCAAACACTTTGAACACAATGCCTTTAGGCAGTGGTTAGCATGGACCATCCTGCAAACACTGAGAGACAAGGACTCAATGGATACAGAGGGCTGGTTCCCTGAGCAGACCGTCCAGGTCATTTGGCATCAGTGCTCATAAACAAGCACCAGGTCATGGCTTGGCTGGTGGTGAGATCCCAGTCAGATCATTCCTGTACAACCATAACATTACCCGCAATGCACCTTGTCCCCAAGATAACTGCAATGGAGTGGAGACCGTTGCCCACCACTTTGCAGAATGCGCAGATTTGCTTAGTGTCAAAAAGGATCCTTGTCACTGTTCATCCAAGCAACAGAGTGACAGAGGAATCACTGTTCCTGGGAACCCACAGAAAGAGAGAGAGACATTCAGAACTGCTGGAAGACCAACAACTCAGTGAAAGATGCACTTTTGTCTGCCCAAAACCTGTTGGTCTTTCAGCATAATTCTTCCAATTGCCACATTCCAGACTGTGGGAGTACATACTGAGGATGTTCTGAGGCTTCGCACAACCAACGTGAGGGCATTGTAGGGAAAGACCACATCATCACCAGGCATTGAGTGGCTGAGACCAAGGAAAATCCCCATAAACAACAGAGGGGGAAGTAACAAGGTGCTATAGTGCTGGCAATGGTGCACAGAGTGGATGCAAGAATGTACATTGATGGGAATGTGTGGACACAACACAAAGGGTGTGAAGAGGATTGGAACGGTTTTCTTTTTTGTAAATAGTTTATTGTTAATAATGTCTATTTTGAGAGGAAAAAAACTTCATAGAACCATTGGTTAAAGAGGAAACACAAGTGACCCAGGGTCGGTGATATGGGGGAGGGGGCATTCACAGGCCATGCCCCCCCAAATGAATTATTGTGCCCCTTCAGTCAGATGCTGCTGCCACCATTCCCCCAAGTTCAACACTGCCGACAGCGTACCACCGCCCGACCCCCACCAGCCCAGTCCGACGCATTATAAAAGTATGCATTGATCTGATTGTTAGTGAACATTAGAAGGACATTTACTGATGTATTTACTACATACCAGTATATGCTATGAATTACATATTTTGAAATAAAAAAATGACTACTTGGCTGAGTATTTGTAGCAATTCCTCTTTGCACTGCATAAAGATGTAGCTTGAATGAACAAGCCTGTACTGAAGATTGTTGCAAGAACCAGAAGAAAGCAGACAATGATGCAATAGTGTACATTCATAAGCCAAACAGACTAAAAATTCATAAGGTATCATTCACTACTTCCAGTCATTTTTGTTTTTATTGCAGATATTTGGTTGCATTTTTTTTAATTTTTGAAGTATCTGAAACATGATCAGCAGATCTATTTTGAGGCATGAATGGTGGGATATGGACATCACTTAATTTCCTGCAGTTCAACAAGTTTCAAGGTTTAATTCAAAGTCTGTGCTGTTAATTTATTTGAGCTAGCTTGTTGACAATGCCAGTAAAATCTATTTCACTTTTCCAAGGAACCAATTGTTCAGTATTCCTACTTGATCATCTATCTAAAAAATTAGGATTCTAAATGGTTTTCTTTTAAAATTATTCCAGATCGATATCCTGTAGCTACTTTAATGAAAAAACTAATAGGTGCACCAGCATTTAAAAGAGTTGGAAGAAAACAAAAGATTTTATTGAAATCAGTAGCTTTCATGACCTCACCAAGCGTTTCAATCCCCACAAAGTGCTTTTAAAGAGATATCACTATTTAGGGTCAGGATACACCATTTTGCCCAGAGCAAGGTTCCGACAAAAAAAAACAGTAGGATATATGACCAGATAATCTGCTTTTGTGATGGTCATTTGTGTCTTTAGTACTGGCCAGGTCACAGGAGAGATCTTGCCTGTTCTTCCTTGAATTATGCAGAGAATCTGTTACATTGACCCATGGAGGCAGATATGGCCTTAGCTTAATGTTTCACCAGAAAGATGGCATCTTGCTGATGCAATTCTGAGAGGGACTCACAAAAACTAATTTCTTTTCAATATTTGAATTACCTTCATCATATAAAAGTTATATAGGTACATGAGAATAAAAGAGAATATTAATGACTCTTGTATAGCAAGATATTGCAAATGGTATTGTAACCCATGTTACATTAAAAAGTAGAAAATAAAACAAAACTACTGATCTACTTATCAAACCCGACCCGACAGAGGCTATTGGCTTAACACAAAAAGACCATAAATGATCATTTTTAAAAAAGGAAACCAATGGGGTCATAAACCAGAAAATAATTAATCTTACAAATTTTGAAAATATTTTTTTTAAAAAGAACCCATATAAAAAATAAGATTAAGATTCATTTCAGTAATGGAACATCCAATTTTTTCCAAAGTCAGACATGCCATCATATCAGACAACCATTGAGTATGAGTGGGAGGGACAGCATCTTTTCATCTCATTAATATGGCCCTTCTAGCGATAAGGGAGGCGAGGGCAACTACGTGGGATTGTGAAACAGTCAATATCAGACCTGTTGGCCCACTTATTCCAAAGAGAGCAAGAAAAGGATTTGGAGTCAAATTAATATTAAGAATTTAAGACAAGGTATGAAATACCTCTTCCCAAAAATTGGAAAGGGCATAACCAGAACATATGATACAGTGTACCTTCTTTAGTTATACATTTATCACAATTAGCAGAGAGATTAGAATAGAATTTAGTCAAATTGACTTTGGAATAGTGGGGCCAGTGAACACTTTAAACTGTATTAATGAGGGTCTAATACAAAGAGAGGATGAATGCACTCGCTTCAAAATAGTATTCCATGTAGTTTCAGAGAGTAGCTATTGAAAATCCTGTCCCCAAAATGTTTTAAATTCTGTCCAGGGAACTATCCCTAGAATTTAGAAGTAATTCATAAAGGCCAGATACCACTCCTTTATAATTAGGTTGGAAATTATAAATCATCCTGATCATATTAGGTTCAAAATCTTCAGGGACCTTCAAAATTAAAGAATTCAAAAACTTACATCTTGTAAATAATGAAAGAAGTGATGTCTAGATATTGTAAATTCGGCAGATAATTTTCAAGAGGCAAGATTTTGGTCAGTAAAAAATATCTAAAAAGGATTGGAAACCTAAATTTGACCAATATCTTGAACCGATGGTTTTTTTTAAAAAAAAAAGGAATTACCTAAAATAGGATTAATTAATAAGAATCTATGGTAACCAAAATGTTTTCCAAATTGAAACCAGATTCACAATGCATGTCTAACAACAAAATTATCAGTTAATTTGGAGGCCAGAAAAGGTAAAGGCGTTCCAAGTATCGAGAGACAATGTAATTTCTAAATTAATCCATCTTGAAGATCCTAAATTTTGCTTGTGATATATCCAAAATATATCTAATATTAATGGCCCAATAATAAAACCTAAATGGTAATGCCAAGCCCCCGTTCTTTTAACTATTTTGAAGGAAAACTTTTTTAAACGGGGCACTTATTTTTCCATGTAAAAGAAGATGATAGAATCCAAAGAATCCAAAAAGGATTTGGGGACAAAAAACAGGTATAGCCTGAAATATACATAAAAATTTAGGAAGAATATTCATCTTGACATGTCCAATTAATATAATCAAAAGAGGGGGCCACTGTGTCAAGGACTTCTTGACATGACTCTTTAAACAAATTATTGAATTTCTTAGTAAAAGTGATAGCTAGATAGTTGAACTGATTTTCAGCTATTTTAAAAGGAACAGAGGAATCAAAGGAGCAGGAAGAACCCAAAATGAACAGCTCACTCTTCTGAAAATTCAATTTTTATCCTGAAAATTTCCCAAATTGATGAAGAAGGGATAAAAAAAGATGGAACCAATCAGTCAGGATTCAATATATACAACAAAAGATCATGTGCAGAGAGAGACATCTTATGAACACTTCCTGCTCTTGTGATTCCTGAGATATCCAGCCGATTGCCAAAAAGCCACAGGTAGAGGTTCTAAAGCCAAATTAAATAATAATGGCCTTAAAGGATAACCCTGTCTAGTACCATGATGCAATTAAAAGGTTTAGATTTAATTGAGTTAGTAAAGATTGAAACTGTAGGAGATAACTATAACAGTTTAATCCAATTTATGAACTGAGGACCAAAGTTAAATTTCTTTATAGTACACTGAATAAATATCCCCTTTCTATTCTATCAAAATTTTTTTCAGCATGAAAAAACTAATTTCTGATTTAAATCCAACCAATGAATGACAATAGGTGAACAGAAGCAAAGCTGAAAGAAAATAATTATAATTTCACCAGAATATCTTTAATATAATTCCAATTCTACAAAACAGAAGACATGAAATTAAGTGGGCATCGAAATTACATGTGAAAAGAATGATGGACAGCATGGTGAAAGCACCGGGAAATAATGAAGCAACCATGATAGAGAACCTCACATCATGTGTTGGAGTACTAGTGCTGAGTCCATTGATATGGGAAAGCCCAAAGACAAACCAGTTTGAGTGTGTACCCACATGCTGCTCTTGTTCACCCCTATCAACCACCTAAGAAAGGTCTGGAAGCAGATCACCTTTGAGATAAACAGTGTTAATCAAAAGCAAAGGCAATGCCATATCCAAGTAATTTCCAAATTACTGGATACAATGTAGTTACTGGTGTGATCACAATGACAGAAGTTAATGAACACAAACTTGAACTTGAAGACAACAGGATGATTTGCTGGGTGAAGCATAATGTTAGGTAGTTATACTAGAGGAATTTATGATAATTTACCAAAATTCTCTGGACACTAGGCATGTTCCAGTTGTTACAGAGTTCTGTGTTGTGTATTGGCCTACGTGTTGTGTGGTTTTATGTTAAAAAGTGAGTTTGCCTTCGAGAGCTAAGGTGAAGGTGGACTGCTGAGAGAGTGGGAGACAGACTGAGCATGTACAGAAAATGAAAAAAAATTCTGGACTTGGACGATAAACCTGGGTGGTGCTGTGGAGTGGAAGAAGGCCCAGAGCAGGAGTCATGGTCTGAAGGACAGTTTAGAATGATGGGATTTCAAAAAGGATGAACATTCAGAAGGATCTGGACCAAGCCAGTGGTTCCTCTCTCTGCAAGCAACACAAGACAACTTCGAATTTTGTGCTCTCTCTCTCTCAAAGATCTTTTGGCTTCAGTTTACCAAACAAACCGAATTTTGTTTATGATCTTTGCTTCGGTTGAGATCGAAGTTTTATGAGTCTTGTGTGTTTTGTGTCTTAAGTTTTTCTGTGGGCTGGTTGGAAATATAACTTAGACTTTAATTACATATGTTATATTTAGGCTGGGGAATTTATTAGTTTTACATTGTTATAGAGATTTGCATAGTAACCAGTGGGCATTGTTATAAAAAGGGGGATTTTGAATTAAAGTTTGAAGGTGAATCTTTGTTAATAAAGTAATTGTTCATCTTTACCCCTGTGTGATATGCCTTCAAGTTGCTGGTTTGATCTTGTAACATAATTTGGGGCCATCGATCAGGATCAAACCAATTTGAAAGCTTTTGGGGCAATGGATTTGTGCTTGGTTATCAGTCGTTTGAGTTTGACTCAACCTCCAGCTTGAAATTAAAAATAAACGGTGAGTGTATAAATCACCAGCAGAAAAACCAGCAACTATGAATATGGACCAGTTCATAGCGAACCCTTCAGTGGTTAATTTAAAAATGGCTAAAAAGTCAGAACTGATGGTTATAGTTAACAAGTTAAAACTTCTTACAGTAAGAATTAGGATGGAAAAAAAGGAAATTGTCCGAAAGATTGTTAAGCACTATGTAGGAAAGGGGTTATTTGAAGAAGCTGCATTAGAACAGTTTCCAAAGGAGAAAACTTCAGAGGAAGTAAAGTTGGCTTTGAGAAAACTAGAGTTAGAGGAAAAAAGAGACAGAAAGGAAAGCCAAATGGGAAGCAGTAAGGCAGGCAGAAAGGCAAGAGAGAGAGGAAAAAAGAGAGGCAGAAAGGAAAGCTGAACAGGAAGCAGTATGGCAGGCAGAAATGGAGGAGAGAGAGAAAGAACAGAAGCATGAGCTAGAACTAACTAAATTAAAGCTGACCCTAATGCAAGGAGAGGGAGAAGCCCAAAACCCACGTGCTGGTCAGGAGGAGAGGTTTCTGGTCAGTAGAGAAGTGAGGTTAGTTCCTCCATTTGAGGAAGCTGAAATAGACCAGTATATTCAGCATTTTGAGAAAGTAGCTGTAAATTTAAAATGGCCACCAGACCAGTGGTCACTCCTGCTACAAAGTTTTCTAAAAGGTAAAGCCCAACAGTGGTACTCGTGTCTTACTGTACGACAAGCAGCTGATAATGAATTTGTAAACCAGGCTATACTCCGATCTTATGAACTAGTTCCAGAGGCTTATAGACAAAAGTTCAGGAGTTTAAAAAAAGCAGCAATCCAATCTTACCTGGATTTTGCTTATAGGAAGGTGTGTGTTTTGATCGGTGGTGTGTCGCAATGAAAATAGAAAATAACTTTGATTTATTGAGGGAAATCATTCTGATTGAGGAGATTAAAAATTGTGTTCCTGACGATATTCAAGTGTACTTGGCAGAGAAAAAATATAAAAACTTGGCAAGCATTGGCTAAATTCACAGAGCAATATGCTTTAACCCAGAAGTCTAAGTGGACACCAGGGAAAATCTTTCAAAGGAATACTGCTGATAATCCAAGTAGAGTAGAAAGAAAATCTAGAAGTGAGGTTAAAGGAAGAGAAGAAGAGAAATGGGTGAATGAAAAATTTTCGAGTGTTATTTGCCACTATTGTAAGAAGCCAGGGCACATAATAGTAAATTGTCCTGTACTGAAAATGAAGAAAGAGAAAGGGGTGGTACCAACTGCCTGTGTTCAGTTAAACCATTCATGTCTGAAGGTTTCATTTCGGTTAAAGAAGGATCCAATCAACTGCCAGTTAAAATCCTGCGGGATACTGGAGCAGCCCAATCACTTGTATTAAGCAACATTTTGAATTTTGGTGAGGAGACCGATATTGGAGATATGAATTTAATTAAAGGCATTAGTGGTGAAGCAGAGCCTATACCTTTGCATAGAATAGTGACGAAATCAGACTTAGTTAATGACCCGGTTACGATAGGGATAAGATCAAGTCTGCCGGTGGAGGAGTTTCTCTTTTGTTAGGAAATGATTTAGCAGAGGGTAAAGTCATGCCTGCGGTGAAACTCACAAATAAGCCATTGGTTTATGAATCGAAAAAGGATTTGGAAATCTACCCTACGTGTGCCATTACTAGACCATGTCTAGAAAAAAGGTAGAGGTAGAGAAAGTTTGTGATGATCCTGTAGTGGAGGCAAGCATTGAGGACAAACCTAAGGATCCAGCTTTGCTGTTGTCAAGAGAGGAATTAATAGCCAGACAAAGGCATGATCCTGATAAGGGATAAGAGATAAGATTCTGTCTAACCAGGAAATTGAAACTGTGCTAGTAGGTTACTTTGTTCAAGATGGAATATTGATGAGAAAGTGGAGACCACAAGTGTATCTCCCAGTGAAAACTGGGATAGTAAGGCAAGTTGAAATTCCCAAAACTTACAGGAATTAAATATTAAAATTGGCTTATAGTACACCTTTAGGAGGTCATCTTGGGAGTGAAGAAGACAGTAGAAAAGATAAGGAAACAGTTTTATTGGCCAAAATTAAAAAAGGATGTTGTGAACTTTTGTAGAACCTGTCACACTTGTCAACTGGTGGGCAAGCCTAATCAAGGACCACCAGTAGCACCTTTACGACCCATCCCTGCTTTCGGGGAGCCCTTCTCAAAAGTGATAGTGGATTGTGTTGGCCCACTGCCAAAAACCAATGTGGGAAATGAATATTTGTTAACACTCATGTCCACAGCTTCAAGATTTCCGACGCTATTCCCCTGAGAAACATTAAAGCAAAGATGATTGTGAAGGCTATGCTAAAATTTTTCACACTGTTTGGCCTACCAAGGGAAATTCAATCGGACCAAGGGGAGTAATTTTATGTCTGGAATATTTCAACAGGTGGTGTTTGAATTGGGAGCCAATCAAATTGTGTCATCTGCCTATCATCCTGAAAGTCAAGGGGCCTTGGAAAGGTTACATTTAACTGTGGAAAATATGATGAGGGCTTACTGCATGGAAAATAATAAGGATTGGGATGAAGGAATCCATTTGTTATTGTTTGCTGTTAGAGAGGCAACTCAGGAGTCTCTTGGCTTTAATCCATTTGAGTTGGTGTTTGGTCATGAAGTCAAGGGTTCATTACTATTGTTGAAGGAACAGTGGATACTTAATGATGTACAATCAAATCTGTTGGATTATGTTTTCAAATTTAAAAACTGATTACATCAGGCTTGCGAGATGGTAAGGAAAAATTTAAAAACTGCTCAGGGAATAATGAAAATTCCGTATGATCAAAAAGCAAATACCTGGCGACAAAGTATTGGTTTGGTTTCCAATGCAGTCAAACCCTTTGAGAGGTCAGTTTTCAGGACCATATAAGGTGAAATCAAAAATTAACCAGGTCACCTATGTCATTGAGATGGATGATCGTCAAAGAGAGACACAGGTCTGTCACGTGAACATATTAAACCTTACTTTGAGAAAAAGACTGAAGAGGAGACTAAGATTCCAACCAAGGTGCTAGTTATTGAGGAAAGTAAGGAGGAGATAAGTTTCATGGAAGGTCATGGAGCTCAGAAAGTGATAAGCCCCAGGCTGGAAAATTCTATAGTTTTTCAAAACAGACACCAGGTTAATGCATTTGACTAAATCAGAAAGGGAAAAAATTAAGACATTACTTATGAAATTTAAGGATGTATTCCCAGATATTCCAAGATGAACTACTGTGCCTTGTCATGATGTGGAGGTGAGTGATGCTAAGCCTATTAAGCAGCATCCTTACCAAGTTAATCAGGAAAAGAGCAGATTGTTGGATCAAGAGGTGGATTATATGCTCAAAAATTACATCATCCAAAAATCAAGTTCAAATTGGAGTTCACCCTGTGTTCTGGTGCCTAAGCCAGGTGGCTCAATTAGGTTTTATACAGATTATTGAAAGGTAAACATGGTGACAAAGATTGATGCATTCCCTATTCCCAGAATAGATGATAGTGTAGATAAGGTGGGGAAGGCTAAGTTTCTTACAAAGATTGATCTCTTAAAGGGATACTGGTGTGTTCCTTTGACAGAGAAAGGCAGGGAGATTTCTGCATTTGTTACACCTTCGGGATTGTATGAGTATAATGTTATGCCTTTCGGGATGAAAAATGCACATGGCACATTTCAGAGAATGATTAATGCAGTAATTCAGGGTTTAGAGCACACAGGAGCTTATATCGATGATCTAGTAATTAGTACAGATATATTGGAAGAACACATCCTTGAATTAGAGCAATTATTTCAGAGACTGGTGGAAGCACACCTCACAGTGAATTTGCACAAGAGTGAGTTTGGACATGCCACTGTAAGTTATCTGGGTTATGTAGTAGAATAGGGACAGGTGGCACTGGTTGGAGCGAAAGTATTGGCTATCTCTGCGTTCCCTATCCTCGGTAATAAGAAAACTCTTCGGAGATTTCTAGGTATGATTAGCTACTATCGTAGATTTTGTAAAAACTTTGCAGAAATTGCACTCCTGACAAAACTACTTGGAAAGAAAGAAAAATTTATCTGGTCAAATGCATGCCAGGAAGCGTTTCTGAAGTTAAAGGCCATTTTATGCCATCAGCCTGTACTTGTGTCCCCTAACTTTGAAAAGCCATTCTCTTTAGGCATGGACACCAGTGACGAAGTGGTTGGTGTTGTACTGTTACAGAAGAAGGATGGTGATGGAGCAGAACATCCTATTTCATATTTCTCAAAAAAACTTAATGACCATCAAAAAAATTACACAACCATTGAGAAAGAGTTATTAGCACTTGTTTTAGCATTGCAACATTTTGATATGTATATTTGTACTGCTCAAAAACCATTAATATATACTGATCATAATCCATTAGTTTTTCTGTCTAAAATGAAAAATAAGAACAGACGGTTATTGAATTTGAGCTTACTATTACAAGAGTATGATTTAATTATTACAAATATAAAGGGGACAGATAATGTAATAGCAGATTGTTTGTCAAGATTTTAATCTGAGTAGATATGAATCTAATCACATAATTATTGTTTAAAAAATTGAGTGTTTATTTTATTTTATGTATGTAATACTTTGATTAATTATTAAAAATTTGTTCTTGTAGACCAAATTTTTTTTTAAGGAGGCTAGGTGTTACAGAGTTCTATGTTGTGTATTGGCCTACATGTTCTGTGGTTTTATATTAAAAAAGTGATCATTTTCCTTAGAGAGCCAAGGTGAAGGTGGACTGCTGAGAGAGTGGGAGACGGATTGAGTATGTGCAGAAAATGAAAAAAAATTTCTGGACTTTGACGGTAAACCACCACTGGGTGGTGCTGTGGAGAGGAAGAAGGCCCAGAGCAGGAGTCATGGTCTGGAGGACAGTTTAGAATGTTGAGATTTCAAAAAGGATGAACATTCAGAAGGATCCAGACCAAGCCAGTGATTCCTCTCTCTGCAAGCAACACAAGACAGCTTTGAATTTTGTGCTCTCTCTCTCTCTCTCTCTCTCTTTCACTCTCAAAGATCTTTTGGCTTCAGTTTACCAAACAAACTGAATTTTGCTTATGAAATTTGCTTCGGTTGAGATCGAAGTTTTGAGTCTTGTGTGTTTTGTGTCTAAGTTTTTCTGTGGGCTGGTTGAAAGTGTAGCTTAGACTTTAATTACATATGTTATATTTAGGCTGGGGAATTTATTAGTTTTACACTGTTATAGAAATTTGCATAGTAACCAGTGGGCATTGTTATAAAAGGGGGGATTTTGAATTAAAGTGTGAAGGTGAAATTTTTGTTAATAAAGTCATTGTTCATCTTTACCTCTCTGAGTTATGCCTTCTTTGTGGTTGCTGGTTTGATCTTGTTACACAGTGGAATGAAAGACAGCAAATGTCACCCCACTATTTAAAAATGGATGTAGGCAAAAGGCAGGTAATTATAGGCCAGTTATCTTAATGTCTGCAATGGGGATAAATGCTCGATTCTATCATTAAGAAAAAGGGAGACATCTGGATAGAAATTGTTCCATTAAACAGATACAGCGTGGATTCAGGAAAGACAGGTCTTGTTTGGCAATTTTATTGAAGTTCTTTAAGGATATTATAAGTGCAGTGAATAGAGAGAAATGGATACAAGTTGTATACTTGGATTCCCAGAATGCATTTAATATGGTGCCACATAAAAGATTTATCCATAAGACAAGGATGCATGGGGTCAATACATTAGCATGGATAGAAAATTGCCAACCAGAAAAACAGCCATTAATCTGAAACAGTGGTGAGTAGAGTCCCACAGGAGTCAGTGCTGGGCCTGCAACTGTTCACAATTTACATTACTAATTTGGAAGAGAGATCCAAGGTACAGGTATCCATGTTTACTGATGACATGAAATTAAATGGAAAAGCTATCCAGAGAGTCTGCAGGGAGATATAGAGAGAGAGTGAATGAGCAAAAGTCTAACTGGCAAATGGAGCACAATGTTGGTAAATGTGATGTTATACACTTTGGAAGGAAAAATAAATCAGATTATTATTTCAATCATGAAAGACAGTGATATGCTGTTGTGCATAGGATCTTGGAAGTGCATGTGTATGAATCACAAAATGTTGGTTTGTGGGTTATCAACAAGACAAATGGAATGTTGGTCTTCACTGCTATATGGATTGAATTGAAGAGCAGGGAGATTCTGCTGCACTGTACAGGGTTCTTCTGGTGAGGCCACACCTGGAGTATTGTGTGCAGTTTTGATCTCCTTATTTGAGTATAATACTGGCTTTGAAGAAGAATTACACAAGGCTGACTCCAGAGATGAGTGGGTTAGTTTTTTTTTAAATTTTTTATTTTTCACACCATAAATCACATTAGCCATGATATTCTTCTTTGGCTTGGCTTCGCGGACGAAGATTTATGGAGGGGGTAAAAAGTCCACGTCAGCTGCAGGCTCGTTTGTGGCTGACCAGTCCGATGCGGGACAGGCAGACACGATTGCAGCGGTTGCAAGGGAAAATTGGTTGGTTGGGGTTGGGTGTTGGGTTTTTCCTCCTTTGCCTTTTGTCAGTGAGGTGGGCTCTGCGGTCTTCTTCAAAGGAGGCTGCTGCCCGCCAAACTGTGAGGCGCCAAGATGCACGGTTTGAGGCGTTATCAGCCCACTGGCGGTGGTCAATGTGGCAGGCACCAAGAGATTTCTTTAGGCAGTCCTTGTACCTTTTCTTTGGTGCACCTCTGTCACGGTGGCCAGTGGAGAGCTCGCCATATAATACGATCTTGGGAAGGCGATGGTCCTCCATTCTGGAGACGTGACCCATCCAGCGCAGCTGGATCTTCAGCAGCGTGGACTCGATGCTGTCGACCTCTGCCATCTCGAGTACCTCGACGTTAGGGGTGTGAGCGCTCCAATGGATGTTGAGGATGGAGCGGAGACAACGCTGGTGGAAGCGTTCTAGGAGCCGTAGGTGGTGCCGGTAGAGGACCCATGATTCGGAGCCGAACAGGAGTGTGGGTATGACAACGGCTCTGTATACGCTTATCTTTGTGAGGTTTTTCAGTTGGTTGTTTTTCCAGACTCTTTTGTGTAGTCTTCCAAAGGCGCTATTTGCCTTGGCGAGTCTGTTGTCTATCTCATTGTCGATCCTTGCATCTGATGAAATGGTGCAGCCGAGATAGGTAAACTGGTTGACCGTTTTGAGTTTTGTGTGCCCGATGGAGATGTGGGGGGGCTGGTAGTCATGGTGGGGAGCTGGCTGATGGAGGACCTCAGTTTTCTTCAGGCTGACTTCCAGGCCAAACATTTTGGCAGTTTCCGCAAAGCAGGACGTCAAGCGCTGAAGAGCTGGCTCTGAATGGGCAACTAAAGCGGCATCATCTGCAAAGAGTAGTTCACGGACAAGTTTCTCTTGTGTCTTGGTGTGAGCTTGCAGGCGCCTCAGATTGAAGAGACTGCCATCCGTGCGGTACCGCATGTAAACAGCGTCTTCATTGTTGGGGTCTTTCATGGCTTGGTTCAGCATCATGCTGAAGAAGATTGAAAAGAGGGTTGGTGCGAGAACACAGCCTTGCTTCACGCCATTGTTAATGGAGAAGGGTTCAGCACGAAAACCAACAAGGTCGGGTCAGATACAGCAATGAGCTCTCTGAACCCTTCTCCATTAACAGCCATGATATACACTATTTCTTTTTCACACATATACAGTGACTTTTTCTCCCCCCCCCCCCTTTCCTCCCAAACCACCCCCCCACCCCCCCCTCTCATCCATTTTAGGTATACAATCTAGGTTGCATTAAGCCAGTCAGACAATGTTGTCATTCAACAAAATTATACCAGAAATTCTACTGAGTCCATTCTTTTCTTTACTTCTCCTTCCATCAACTTAGGTAATGTTTGTCCCCGGTAGGTTTTCGCTATTGTATTTAATGTAAGGCTCCTATACTTGTTCGAATATTTCAATATAATTTCTTAACCTATATGTTATTTTTTCTAATGGAATACATTTATTCATTTAAATTTAGTAGTTTCTTCCTTTTTAATTTGGTTATGTATTCCATTAATATTTAAAGACATATAGTTCAGCGTAGCCCTTTTATATTTTGTTTATCTTCTCTTTCCGTTTTTCCATCATTACCTTTCCTCCTTTTCCATTTCTGTTTTCTTATTTTCAACTCTTTATAAGACAACATTCCTACAACATCCAACATTTTCCTTATTCTCCTATTTCTATCTTATTTATCCCCAATCTCCCCTTCACCTCCTGAGTTGTCCTTTATCCCTTGTCGGACAATCACATCTCCCCTCTCCATTTGGATTTGCGAATCCACTCGCAAGCGTCAACTGATTTTGCAGTGACCGCTATTTCCCCCCACCCCGCCTCCCCCAGAAAAGATTTCACTTTTCATATGTCACAAAGGTCACTCTTTTAATTCCCTCCTTATTCTCTCTATTCCATTACCTTCCCTTATTAATTCTTGTCTATCTTCTTTGGCTTGGCTTCGCGGACGAAGATTTATGGAGGGGGTAAAAAGCCCACGTCAGCTGCAGGCTCGTTTGTGGCTGACAAGTCCGATGCGGGACAGGCAGACACGATTGCAGCGGTTGCAAGGGAAAATTGGTTGGTTGGGGTTGGGTGTTGGGTTTTTCCTCCTTTGCCTTTTGTCAGTGAGGTGGGCTCTGCGGTCTTCTTCAAAGGAGGTTGCTGCCCGCCAAACTGTGAGGCGCCAAGATGCACGGTTTGAGGCGTTATCAGCCCACTGGCAGTGGTCAATGTGGCAGGCACCAAGAGATTTCTTTAGGCAGTCCTTGTACCTTTTCTTTGGTGCACCTCTGTCACGGTGGCCAGTGGAGAGCTCGCCATATAACACGATCTTGGGAAGGCGATCGTCCTCCATTCTGGAGACGTGACCCATCCAGCGCAGCTGGATCTTCAGCAGCGTGGACTTGATGCTGTCGACCTCTGCCATCTCGAGTACCTCGACGTTAGGGGTGTAAGCGCTCCAATGGATGTTGAGGATGGAGCAGAGACAACGCTGGTGGAAGCGTTCTAGGAGCCGTAGGTGGTGCCGGTAGAGGATCCATGATTCGGAGCCGAACAGGAGTGTGGGTATTTCAACGTCTCTGTATACGCTTATCTTTGTGAGGTTTTTCAGTTGGTTGTTTTTCCAGACTCTTTTGTGTAGTCTTCCAAAGGCGCTATTTGCCTTGGCGAGTCTGTTGTCTATCTCATTGTCGATCCTTGCATCTGATGAAATGGTGCAGCCGAGATAGGTAAACTGGTTGACCGTTTTGAGTTTTGTGTGCCCGATGGAGATGTGGGGGGGCTGGTAGTCATGGTGGGGAGCTGGCTGATGGAGGACCTCAGTTTTCTTCAGGCTGACTTCCAGGCCAAACATTTTGGCAGTTTCCGCAAAGCAGGACGTCAAGCGCTGAAGAGCTGGCTCTGTATGGGCAACTAAAGCGGCATCATCTGCAAAGAGTAGTTCACGGACAAGTTTCTCTTGTGTCTTGGTGTGAGCTTGCAGGCGCCTCAGATTGAAGAGACTGCCATCCGTGCGGTACCGGATGTAAACAGCGTCTTCATTGTTGGGGTCTTTCATGGCTTGGTTCAGCATCATGCTGAAGAAGATTGAAAAGAGGGTTGGTGCGAGAACACAGCCTTGCTTCACGCCATTGTTAATGGAGAAGGGTTCAGAGAGGTTCTTGTCTATACTATCTATATTTTCCTCTAAGTACAGATACATTCATGTATGCTCATTGTCTCTATTCACTCTTATAACTCTTTACCCGCATACATATCAATCGTGATCATTTTTACTCTCATTACCCGTCTTCATCCCTCAGTCTATTTTTGTCTTTACCCACATACATATCAATCGTGATCATTTTTACTCTCATTACCCGTCTTCATCCCTCAGTCTATTTTTGTAATTGTTCTGCAAATTTTCGTGCTTCTTCTGGATCCGAGAATAGTCTGTTTTGTTGTCCTGGAATAAATATTTTCAATACCGCTGGATGCTTTAGTATAAATTTATACCCTTTCTTCCATAAAATCGCCTTTGCTGTATTGAACTCTTTTCTCTTCTTTAGGAGTTCAAAACTTATATCTGGATAAATGAAGATTTTTTGCCCTTTATACTCCAGTGGTTTGTTGCCCTCTCTTACTTTTTCCATTGTCTTCTCCAGTACCTTTTCTCTTGTAGTATATCTTAGGAATTTTACTACAATAGATCTTGGTTTTTGTTGTGGTTGTGGTTTAGAGGCCAATACCCTATATGCCCTTTCTATTTCCATTTCTTGCTGTAGTTCTGGACATCCTAGGGTCTTAGGGATCCACTCTTTTATAAACTCCCTCATATTCTTGCCTTCTTCATCTTCCTTAAGGCCCACTATCTTTATGTTATTTCTTCTGTTATGGTTTTTCATTGTATCTATTTTTTGAGCTAGTAGTTCTTGTGTCTCTTTAGTTTTTTTATTAGATTTCTCCAATTTCTTTTTTAAGTCCTCTACCTCCATTTCTGCTGCTACTGCCCGCTCTTCCATCTTGTCCATTTTCTTTCCCATTTCTGTTAAGGTCATCTCCATTTTATTTATTTTCTCTTCTGTGTTGTTTATTCTTTTTCTTAAATCCTTAAATTCCTGTGTTTGCCATTCTTTAAATGACTCCATGTATCCTTTAATAAGAGCAAGTATATCCTTTACCTTGCCTTTCTTTTCTTCTTCTATTTCCCTGTACTCTTCCTCTTCCTCTTCTTCTTCCTCTGGGTTGGCCATCTGTTGTTTCTTTGATGCCCTTTCCTCCTCTTCTTTCTTGTTTCCATTGTCTTCTGTGGTCTCTTCTTGCTGCAGGTGTTCTGCAGCTGTCGTTGCCGGCTGTGGAGATCGACTCCCCAGCTGGTCCCCCCTCCCGTCGGTGTGTTTTTTTTCATGCACGGTTGCGCACTTTTACTCGGCTCTGCGAGCCATTTTTGTAGTCCATTATTTACCGACCTGAGGGAGCGGGTTTCTCTCTCCGCAGCGGGCCGCTTCGGACAGGTAAGGCCTTCACCTTTTTCCTCCTTTGTCTTCTCTTCCTCTCTTCTTACCGTTGCTTTCGATTTTTCTTTTTTTGTCGCCATCTTCTTTCCACCTTTATACTCACTTTTCTTTAACTTTTATTTCTGTGCCTTTGTATTTTCTCTTGTTTTTCCCGACTTTTCTGGAGAGGGCTGGAGTTCACCGTCCGGCCACTACTCCATCACGTGACTCCTCCCGATGAGTGGGTTAGTTGATGTGGAAAGATCGAGTCACCTGGGACTATATATTTGTTGGACTTCAAATGAAAGAGAGAAGATCTTATAGGCACATGTAAAATTCTAAAAGGGATAGATATGATAGAAGCAGGAAAGTTATTTCCACTGGCAGGTCAGAATAGGAATAGGGCTCGTAACCTCAAGATTCAAGGGATTAAATTTAAGACTGAGATGAGGAGGAACTGAATTTTCAAGAGAGTGGTAAATCTGGAATTCTCTGCCAAAGGAAGCGTTGGAGGCTGCATCATTTAAGACACAGTTAGATAGCTTTTTCTTTCCAGATCAGTCACAATGTTACTGAATGGTACAGGCCAGATGGTTGACTTTTGTTCCTATTTCTTCTGTTTGTATATCAAGGCTTCTCTATCTGCTCTTCTTAAGGATAGGAAATGGAAGAGAGCTTGAGGGATGATGGAAAATGAGAGACATGGGGATATTCTGTCTCAACACTTTATATACCATCTCAGCAGTTTCTATAAGAATGGATCAATATTGATCTCCATTAACCACACCTCCCCATCTTACATTTTCCTTCATCCCTCTTATCCCCTTTCTCCAGACTCCCAAACCCTTCCTATCTTTCTCAGCCCTCTGCCCCCCTCACCTATCAGCTCCCTTCTCTTCTTTCCATCCCACCTGTACCCACTTATCATCTATTCAGCCTGGGCTTCCACTTCTGCCCCACCGCTTATTCAAGCATCTGCCTCACTTTTGGAGCTCCTGAAGAAGGGCACAAACCCAAGACCTCGACTGCCTTTTACTTTCCGTGGCCTGTTGAATTTCTTCACATTTGTAAAATGGTTTAGTTTAATTTGGCATCATGGTCAACACAGATACGTAGGCCAAAGAGCCTGTTCCTCTGCCATACTTTTCTACATGCCTCATATATGAAGAGAGATAATTAATGATGCTCCAGCTTCCTAGAACAATTAAACTTGGATTAAACACATTTAAATTAGGAGATCTGGTTTTAGTCTCCACAATGTGGAGAACAGATCCTTCGGGAGTTAATATGCAGTCAGAAGCTATAGCTGGTGCTACTTTATGAATGCTTTGAAATAGATCCTGTTACACAAAAACTAATTTTATGCTTCCAATTTATGCCTTTTCTTTGGATCCACTTTTAAAGACATCAAGGAATTTTAAATACCAGTGAAAGGAAGAAAAAGTGTTTATATGGCATCCTTCATCACCACAGGACACATCAAAACATGCTGTAAAGTCACTCAGGCACTTCAAAAGTTTAGTCTGTGCTACCATTATGAAACATGATGGTGAATTTGTGCACAGCAACCTCAAAAGCAAAGTGATAAAGATAAAATCAATAATTTTTTTCAGTGCAGTTGGGTGAAGGAGAAGTATTTTTTGGAACATTTGCTACACTTCTTGGAAATAGTGCCAGCGGATCATCTAAAGTAGTCAGTTTGATCTCAACTTAACACCTCGCCCAAAAGATGTCATCAGTGCAACAAACCCTCAGCAGTGTACTGATGGGTAAGCCTATATTTTTGTGCTCATGTTTTAGGAGTAGGTACTGAAACCAAGTTTAAGTTTATTATCATCTGATTGTACAAATACAACCTGACGAAACAGCATTCTCTGGTCCTTGGTGCAAAACATGCAAACACACATACACACAAACAATATATACACAGTACTTTCTATATATAGAGATATAAAAATAAATAAATCTTTGGCTTGTCTTCGCGGACGAAGATTTATGGAGGGGGTAAATGTCCACGTCAGCTGCAGGCTCGTTTGTGGCTGACAAGTCCGATGCGGGACAGGCAGACACGGTTGCAGCGGTTGCAGGGGAAAATTGGTTGGTTGGGGTTGGGTGTTGGGTTTTTCCTCCTTTGCCTTTTGTCAGTGAGGTGAGCTCTGCGGTCTTCTTCAAAGGAGGTTGCTGCCCGCCAAACTGTGAGGCGCCAAGATGCATGGTTTGAGGCGATATCAGCCCACTGGAAGTGGTCAATGTGGCAGGCACCAAGACATTTCTTTCGGCAGTCCTTGTACCTTTTCTTTGGTGCACCTCTGTCACGGTGGCCAGTGGAGAGCTCGCCATATAACACGATCTTGGGAAGGCGATGGTCCTCCATTCTGGAGTCGTGATCCACCCAGCGCAGCTGGATCTTCAGCAGCGTGGACTCGATGCTGTCGACCTCTGCCATCTCGAGTACTTCGACGTTAGGGATGAAAGCGCTCCAATGAATGTTGAGGATGGAGCGGAGACAACGCTGGTGGAAGCGTTCTAGGAGCCGTAGGTGATGCCGGTAGAGGACCCATGATTCGGAGCCGAACAGGAGTGTGGGTATGACAACGGCTTTGTAGACACTTATCTTTGTGAGGTTTTTCAGTTGGTTGTTTTTCCAGACTCTTTTGTGTAGTCTTCCAAAGGCGCTATTTGCCTTGGCGAGTCTGTTGTCTATCTCGTTGTCGGTCCTTGCATCTGATGAAATGGTGCAGCCGAGATAGGTAAACTGGTTGACCGTTTTGAGTTTTGTGTGCCCGATGGAGATGTGGGGGTGCTGGTGGTCATGTTGGGGAGCTGGCTGATGGAGGACCTCAGTTTTCTTCAGGCTGACTTCCAGGCCAAACATTTTGGCAGTTTCCTCAAAACAGGACGTCAAGCGCTGAAGAGCTGGCTCTGAATGGGCAACTAAAGCGGCATCGTCTGCAAAGAGTAGTTCACGGACAAGTTTCTCTTGTGTCTTGGTGTGAGCTTGCAGGCGCCTCAGATTGAAGAGACTGCCATCCGTGCGGTACCGGATGTAAACAGCGTCTTCATTGTTGAGGTCTTTCATGGCTTGGTTCAGCATCATGCTGAAGAAGATTGAAAAGAGGGTTGGTGCGAGAACACAGCCTTGCTTCACGCCATTGTTAATGGAGAAGGGTTCAGAGAGCTCATTGCTGTATCTGACCCGACCTTGTTGGTTTTCGTGCAGTTGGTCTTTGCCCTCAGACAGCTCCAAGAAAAGTGCAGAGAACAAAACAAAGGACTCTACATCACCTTTGTTGACCTCACCAAAGCCTTCGACACCGTGAGCAGGAAAGGGCTTTGGCAAATACTAGAGCGCATCGGATGCCCCCCAAAGTTCCTCAACATGGTTATCCAAATAAATATTGTTAAGTAAATAGTAGAGTCTTGGAGGGTTTGCTTGAGCTGTTCATCAATCGTTCAGCATTCCCATTGTCCATGGGAAGAAGCTGTTTCTCAGCCTGGCAGTTTTGATACTGCTGCATCTCTTTCCCAATGGGAGTTGCTGGAAGATTCTGCATGCAAGGAGAAAGGACTTCTCAACAATTTTTCCAAGCCCTCTTCAAACGATGATCCCAGTAAAATCACATTGGGGTGGGGGGGTGCAGGTATGGAGACCCCAGAGATCCTCTCTCTGTCGTTCTTATGGTCCTGTGGATTGACCTTCAATCTACCATACTGTACTACACTGTGATGCTCTCTCTAGAGCACCTGTAGAAAGTTGACAGGATGGTGGCAGGTAGCCTTGTCCACATTATTGAGCTTACTGTGCCCTGGGAGGATACAGTGGAGCAGGCCTATGTGTGCAAGAAACTGAAGTAAGCCGAGCTTGCAGCTGATGTGCAGCAATGTGGCTGGAAGCCAAGGATCCGACCGGTTGAAGTCAGCTGCAGAAGATTTATAGCTACATCGTCATCAAGTCTAGTCCGGGAGTTTGGAGTGCAAGGAAAGATATATTGACAAGCAGTCAAAGATCTCTCCAGAGATGCTGAAAAGGGTAGTTGGTGGCTCTGGATGAGGAGAAAGGATTAAATCTGGGCCCCCAAGTGAGTGAATGGCATCTAGGGGGAGAGCCTGCGACACTGGGATTCACTATTGAGTCTATCAGCAAAACACTGAGGAAGGAGGGTGCCCACTTGATAACCCAGAAGATGCCACCACTCATTTAGCTACCCCGCAGAGTCTAGGCAGCAAGTCTCAGGAGTGCAATAAGGGATATTAACATCTAGTTCTACATAACTTACCTCAGGAAGTGCAGTCGTTGTTGAGATTTTCTGACAAGTGAGGAGATGCTCGTCCAGGAGATGTTAAGTGGACTCCAATGAAATTGACACTGTCAGCTCTCCCTACTACCGAGCTGTTATTGTGTAGTGGAGGGTGGTCACCTCAGTCATCCTGAAGTCAACAATCATCTCCTTTGTCTTGTCCACATTGAAATTCAAATTGTTATTCTTGAACCATTTCATGAGATATTCCACCTCTTCTCTGCAGTGCAATTCATCATTGCTGCTGATGAGGACAACTACTGCAAACTTGATGACTCTGTTGAAGTGGATCTACCATTACAGTCCTGGGTCAGTAGCATGAACAGGAGTAGGCTGAGCACGTAGCCCCAAGGTTTGCCAGTGCTCAGTATGTCAGTACTCAATGTTCTCCTACTGGCCCAGGCAGACTGTGGTCTTTCCATTAGGAAGCTCAGAATCCAGTTACAGAGAGAGATGATGAGTCCCAGCAAGGAGAGCTCCTTCACCAGCATCTGGGAAATGAAAGTATTAAATGTTGAGCTAAAGTCAATGAACAGCAGCATGGAATGAGGCAACACTTCCATTTGTAAGCGAATTTAAATGGATCCAGAGTCTCTGGGAGATGCCTTTTGATGCACTCCATCACCAGATGCTCAAAGAATTTCATAATGGAGGAGATCAGTGCCATTGGGTGGTAGTCACTGAGGCCTGTTACTGTCACCCTCTTTGGTATCAGGATAATATTGGCCATCTTGAAGCTCACAGAGTCAATGGACTGCTGCAGCAATGTGTTGAAGATGTCCATAAGGACCTCAATCAGTTGGTCTGCGCATTCCTTCAGTAAAAACACAATGCTGCAGAAACTCAGCAGGTCAAACAGTATACTTTATATAGCAAAGATAAAGATTCATAACCAATGTTAAGGACTTAAGCCCTTTATCATGTTTGCTGAGATTCTCCAGCATTGTGTTTTTACTTTAACCATGGTGTCTGCAAACTTTTGTCTTTTACAGTCCTTCAGCACCTGACCAGGTATGTTGTCTGGTCCCGCTGTCTTACATGAGCTCACCTCAGCCGCAGTTATGCAGGGGATCAGGGGAACAAAGAGCTTGATTCAAAACTGACCGTTTCCCCCAAGCCACAGTTGCCAGGTGACAAGAAGAAAGTCATTAGCCCTTTTTATGGAGCGACGCCAGCTGAACGAGGAAATAAAAAGGCGGACATACCTTTTATGGAGAAGGCCTATAAGGCTGCTCCAATGTTGTTTTTATGGAGAGCAGTGCCAGGAGCCATCCTCCGGAGCTGAAGGAGGTAGGGCAAGTGGTGCAGCAGTGCCACCCGCCCGTCGCTGTGAGGTCGAACATATGCACCGAGCAATAGCCGTCTTTGTTACCCATAATCCCTCACGCAGCTGGAACTGGTCTGGGAAACGCAGAGCGGTTCTAGCTGCGTGGGGGATTGTGGGTAACGAAGATAGCCATTGATCCCACATTAAAACAAAAAAGATGCTCATCCTGCTACCCTCCGCAGCAACCTTGTTTGCCTCTTTCCAGCCTGGCTCAAAGGAGTGAGAGGCAGAGGGAGAACAGGAAGAGAACATTTCTGGGAGGCAGGAGGGGGCCCTAACCCCAGCATTAATCACTGTGGGAGCCCTGGTGGTGGCTCCTGGGTCGCGGGCTGATGTTGTCATCATCCTGGAATTAAGTAGCCACCTTCAGCGCCATTGCCTATATGGAATGAGGGGAAGCGAGTGATTTCACCTCTGGGACTACCCACCAGGAAGGATCAGAGTCCGCATCCAGCATCCACGGTTGGCATTTTTATAAAGGCAGGTGCAGCGATGTGAAAGTGGAGATCTGCTTTTACATTAGCTTTTTTTTAACCACTCTAAAAGGTCTATTGAGAGGAACAGCCATCTAGAAAAGACGTTTATTGGACATAACAGCACAATGAGAGAAACTCGTTCAATAATATCATGATGTTACGGCTAACAGGTGAAAGGTAAATACTAGTGAAAGCACTCTGAAACTGGAATAGAGCAAAGGGTTAACAATACACAGTGTATTCACTACTTTTTCAGGGTATCCAGTGGGGCAGACAAGAGGGCTATTTCCTCCAAAATTCAAATTAGAGATACACTTTGCCCAAACAAACAAATCTCCTGGAAATTGTGTCACTTTTCCCAAAGAAAAAGATTCAAGGCATATCATAGTTATTATAAAGAAATTAAATATAAAACTTTCAAAACTTAAATAATTAAACACTTGCATACATTCCAAAAGAGGAACCTAATTTTTATATTGGATATTGTCTATATGGTATTTGCCAGCAAACATGTGGATTACCAGCAAATTCTCAAATAAAAAGATTGATTCCGTACAGAAAAAGTTACATTTCAAGTAATGTCAGAGGAAATGTATGTATATTTTACACAAACTACTGTAATACAGTTTAATGTGATGCAAATTCTGAATTTAATTTTATTTAAGAAAATTGTCATTGGATGGAAAATAGTATGTTTATGAAACTATAATGAGTTACCAGGAGGGTGCTTTTATTAACATTTGGACTTAAACTGTTTCAGTACCAGCCAACAAGATCTCAAACTGACACGAGAAACAGATGACTTTCTGCTGTCCCTTTTCCACTAGTTTTATCAGCATGCCGACTTCAGCAAACGCCGGGGATATGAGTAGCGGTAGATGTGGTTAGTCCCCAGTGTGAAATGAGGTCATTTAATGCTAGTCTTCGGACAGTGTTTCTTTTCCACTGGACCCTGTCTCAGTAAATTCCAAGTTAATTCATGGGACAGGGTGCCAGTGGAAAAGGGACTATAATGTCAGTTATATCTATAATTCTTATCAATGTACATTGTTACATTTGTTCTCTCATTACACCATTACCACTACTGTAGTAACCTTGTCATTTTTACACATCGTCATTAGCCATACCTTGTCTAGAAAAAAATTAGTTACAAACAAGAAAACCATTCAACCATTTTTAAACACCTAATGTCAGTCATATCTATTGTGACAGAGTATATAGAAATGTTTTTGGGAGATAAATTGGGAAAGGTTTGTTAGAGTAGGTCACATGCAAACACTTTAAAACAGATCTTATTTGAAATACTGAAGACATAGTGGCTTCTCACACCTTTTTGCAAGAGTTTTGGAGTGTTCAAAAGACATCACTAATGGATTATTGTTTATCAAGGCAACAGATGAAAGAGAATGCTGGCTCTGCTATTGTCTGCAGGAGACTTGCTGTTGTAAGAAGATCATGTGGTTTTGCAAGCAGAGAGAGTCAAACAGGCTTTCTCTTAGTTTCGGAGTGTGTGTGTGTGTGAGAGAGAGAGAGAAAGAGAGAGAGACACAGAGATCACTTGTACAGTGTTGAACAGGACAAACTGGCAAGAAGCCCAGTTTGGAAGATGGCCTAGTCACAGCCCTTGTGGTTCATACAAGAGGAGAGGACGAGCTGCCTAATGTTTCACTTGGATTTTAAGAGAAACAGAAAGGAACTCTGTGGTGCCCTGAAAAAAATACGTTATCATCTGGAGAACCCTGATGAGGCAAGTTTCATCAGCAAGACACTGATGGAAGTACATCAGTTGTGGATGTCCTGGAACAACACATCTCTCTCTCTCTGAAAACCAACAAGAACCTTCCTGAGCAGTAACCATTTGCCTTTCAAGTACCAAACCCTGGTGAACTTTATACATGTTAAATTCTGTGCACAGTAATAAGAATTGCCTGCAACCAGTGAACTTGGAGGAATGAGAAGTGAGATTAGACTGTGAACCAAAGAACTTTTCTGAACTTACACACACATTACATACACGTGCGCTTAGAATAAGAAGGGGGTTAAGTTAGGTTAAGTTAATAATAGATAAGTTAAAGTTTGATTCTGTTTTCATGTTTAAAGATAATTAAAAGCAACTTTTGTTTAATTAACCATTTGTTTTGATAAATATCTATTGCTGCTGGGTTCATGGGTCCTCTGGGCTCGTAACATTTTACATTCTCATAAATGTACATTGCTACATCAATACCCCATTCCCACCAATGTGGCACCTTGTCATTTCTCTCCTCTCTATTGTTTGAGGGACTTTCCCTCGGTCTCAGCCTCTCAGTGCCTGGTAATGAGAGGACTCTAGATTGTGGTCCTTCCCCACAGACCAAGCCTCAGTGCATCCCCAAGTGGATGTTGGACTCAGAGTGTGTCCCCAAGAACAGCCTATACATCAGAGAGTCCTCTGTCATCCTGCCGCTGGGGATGAACCATGACAAGACCCTTGCATCCTTCTCCACACATTCCGAGTGAATCTGCATTCAGCAAAGAGGTGGGCGGCTGTCTCCACTCCACCACAAAGTGCTTGGAGAGTGATGGTCTGGTTGCACAAGAAGAACCTCACAGAGAGGGCTCCTCTCACTGCCAGCCTGGCCAAGTCTGAGTGCTTGATTGTTAGCCCTTCCGATGATGCAATCCGCCAATGACCTGGACTGTCTGCTCAGGGAACCAACCCACTGTATCCATCGAGTCCTCTTCTCTCAGTTTCTATACGACTTTCCCTGCTGACCACTGCTTGATGGCCTTGTGGTCAAAGGTGTTGTTCAGGAAAATCTTTTCCACGAAGGATAGGTGGTGTAGCAAAGTCCAACTAACTGGGACATTGTGTGCCAACAGAGCTAGGCATCCTTCACAACACCTGGGACAGGTAAAATCTCACCACATATCGGAACTTGGTGCCCTCCTACTTTGCTTCCACGCACAACTTGATGCAGCCACACACAAAGGTGGAACTTATGTGCCCCAAAAGAAATTGATACTCTTTATTGAGCTTTGTAATGCAATGAGGTAGAAGGCTGATGACTACTGGTATTGTCACCGGCAGCAACCTAGATTGTTTTAAGTGCTTCCTCCTTGGATTTCACCAGTTTTTCTTTTTCTTTTCAAGAAGGTCAACTTTTTCAAGGAGATTGAATCAAATCTGCAACAATAGCTTGGTGGGAGTCATTCCCAAAAAAACATCAAAAAAGGCAGATCATTGTCTACAATTCTTCACTCCACAGTAAAAAAACCCACCTTTTCCATAATTCAAATATTGTGCATTTTCTCACCTGTTTATTGGTTTATATGCTAAAACTAAGCATCTTTATTCAAAAAATGTTCAGCTTTTATTAAACAGGTCTATCAATTTAAGAGCACAAATTACAAAATATCAAAAGGCCAACCTTTTCAGAGTTTGTAAATTTTCAACACCGAATCAGACCATTTGAGCAAATCAGTATCACACAAGTCACAACCTCTCTTGACTGCTACTCCAGCTGAATTTCCAACAACAGACAAGAAGCTCAGTGCCTTTCCTAATTTAATTGCACCTCCTCCACCAACATAAACATTTACAGTAAAACCTCTTGTATTCTGTCACCTAAGGGAATTTTCTGCACGTTGAAGAAGGGCTCAAGCCCAAATCTGGGCAGGAGCAAGGGGGAGGCGGTGGCCCCGGCCTCGGTCGAGTGAGGCAGGCGGAGGCCCCGGTCCGGGCAGAGAGGTGGAGGCGGCAGCCCCAGGCCGGGCACAGGGTAAGCAGCGGCAGCCCCGGCCCCGGTCCGGGCTGAGGGTAGGCGGCGGCGGCCCCGATCTGGGCAGGAGCAAGGGGGAGGCGGCGGCCCCAGCCTCGGTCGAGTGAGGCAGGCGGAGGCCCCGGTCCGGGCAGTATGGACCGACCTAGGAGAGGAGGCAGACACCTCCAGCCCGGGTAAGAAACCTGCATAGGAGAAGGCCATTCCGATATTAAACCTATGACCCAAGGACCTCGCTGCCACGTCCCAGCTTGCTTGGCCACGGCACACGAACCATGGGTGTAAAAGGTGGGGCCAGTACTGCGCACACTGCACTCCACCTAAAAGCTCCTTTGCGTAGGCCCGAGGACAGGTCCACGTCCTCCCCCTCCACGTCCTCCCGCTCCACGTCCTCCTGCTCCACGTCCTCCCCTACACGTCCTCCCCCTCCACGTCCTCCCCCTCCACGTACTCCCCCTCAAAAGATGCTCACAAACTCAAGCTAGCATGCTGGAACATCAGAACCATGCTAGACAAGGCTGACAGCCACCGACCTGAACATGAACTCCTCAGACTTGACATCGACATAGCCGCTCTCAGTGAAGTCCGCCTGGCAGATGTAGGCAGCCTCCAAGAACGCGGCGCGGGCTACACACTCTACTGATCTGGCAAGCCTTCGGATGAACGACGCCTATCTGGTGTTGGCTTCATGGTCAAGAACTCCATTGCCTCCAAACTCGAAAACCTTCCGACAGGCCACTCGGACCGAATCATGTCCATGCGACTCCCCCTTCAAAACAAGCGTCGCATCACCCTCATCAGTGTCTATGCTCCAACCCTCCAGGCGGAACCAGCAGAAAAGGACAAGTTCTACACTGACCTGCGCAACCTCATCCAACGCACCCCTACAGCCGACAAGGTTGTCATCCTTGGTGACTTCAACGCTTGCGTCGGCAAAGACTCAGAAACCTGGCCAGGAATCCTGGGCAAGCATGGCGTCGGCAAGTGCAACGACAATGGGCGCCTCCTGTTGGAGCTCTGCGCAGAACAGCGGCTTGTCATTACAAACACCCTTTTTCAGCAGAGGGACAGCCTTAAGACTACCTGGATGCATCCCCGATCCAAACACTGGCACCTCCTGGACTACATCCTGGTGCGAGAAAGTGACAAACGAGATGTGCTCCACACCAGGGTCGTGCCCAGCGCGGAATGCCACACTGACCACCAGCTGGTTCGCTGCAAGCTCAACCTTCACTTCAAGCCAAAGCCCAGGAACAGTAAAGCCCCCAGAAAGAGGTTCAATGTTGGAAACCTGCAGTCAGACGAAGTGAGAGGAAACTTCCAGGCAAAGCTCGACGATGCAATCCGCCTCACGGACCCGTCCCCTGAAACCCTCTGGGATCAGCTGAAGACTACCATACTGCAATCCACTGAAGAGGTACTGGGCTTCTCCTCCAGGAAAAACAAGGACTGGTTCGACGAAAACAGCCAGGAAATCCAGGAGCTGCTGGCAAAGAAGCGATCTGCCCACCAGGCTCACCTTACAAAGCCATCCTGTCCAGAGAAGAAACAAGCCTTCCGTCGCGCATGCAGCCATCTTCAGCGCAAACTCCGGGAGATCCAAAATGAGTGGTGGACTAGCCTCGCCAAGCGAACCCAGCTCAGCACGGACATTGGCGACTTCAGGGGTTTCTACGAGGCTCTAAAGGCTGTGGATGGCCCCTCACCCCAAGTCCAAAGCCCGCTGCGCAGCTCAGACGGCAAAGTCCTCCTCAGCGACAAGATCTCCATCCTCAACCGATGGTCAGAACACTTCCAATCTCTTTTCAGTGCCAACCGCTCAGTCCAAGATTCCGCCCTGCACCAGCTCCCTCAACAGCCCCTAAGGCTAGAGCTGCATGAGGTCCTCACCTAGGATGAGACATATAAGGCAATCGAACAACTGAAAAGTGGCAAAGCAGCAGGTATGGATGGAATCCCCCCCAGAGGTCTGGAAGGCTAGCGGCAAAACTCTGCATGTCAAACTGCATGAGTTTTTCAAGCTTTGTTGGGACCAAGGAAAACTGCCTCAGGACCTTCGTGATGCCACCATCATCACCCTGTACAAAAACAAAGGCGAGAAATCAGACTGCTCAAACTACAGGGGAATCACGCTGCTCTCCATTGCAGGCAAAATCTTCGCTAGGATTCTCCTAAATAGAATAATACCTAGTGTCGCCGAGAATATTCTCACAGAATCACAGTGCAGCTTTCGCACAAAGAGAGGTACTACTGACATGGTCTTTGCCCTCAGAAGCTCCAAGAAAAGTGCAGAGAACAAAACAAAGGACTCTACATCATCTTTGTTGACCTCACCAAAGCCTTCGACACCGTGAGCAGGAAATGGCTTTGGCAAATACTAGAGCGCATCGGATGCCCCCCAAAGTTCCTCAACATGGTTATCCAAGTGCACGAAAACCAACAAGGTCGGGTCAGATACAGCAATGAGTTCTCTGAACCCTTCTCCATTAACAATGGCGTGAAGCAAGGCTGTGTTCTCGCACCAACCCTCTTTTCAATCTTCTTCAGCATGATGCTGAACCAAGCCATGAAAGACCTCAACAATGAAGATGATGTTTACATCCGGTACTGCATGGATGGCAGTCTCTTCAATCTGAGGCGCCTGCAAGTTCACACCAAGACACAAGAGAAACTTGTCCGTGAACTACTCTTTGCAGACGATGTCGCTTTAGTTGCCCATTCAGAGCCAGCTCTTCAGCGCTTGACGTCCTGTTTTGAGGAAACTGCCAAAATGTTTGGCCTGGAAGTCAGCCTGAAGAAAACTGAGGTCCTCCATCAGCCAGCTCCCCACCATGACCACCAGCCCCCCCACATCTCCATCGAGCACACAAAATTCAAAACGGTCAACCAGTTTACCTATCTCGGCTGCACCATTTCATCAGATGCAAGGACCGACAACGAGATAGCGCCTTTGGAAGACGACACAAAAGAGTCTGGAAAAACAACCAACTGAAAATCTCACAAAGATAAGCGTTTACAGAGCCGTTGTCATACCCACACTCCTGTTCGGCTCCGAATCATGGGTCCTCTACCGGCATCACCTACGGCTCCTAGAACGCTTCCACCAGCGTTGTCTCCGCTCCATCCTCAACATTCATTGGAGCGCCTTCATCCCTAACGTCGAAGTACTCGAGATGGCAGAGGTCGACAGCATCGAGTCCACGCTGCTGAAGATCCAGCTGCGCTGGGTGGGTCACGTCTCCAAAATGGAGGACCATCGCCTTCCCAAGATCATGTTATATGGCGAGCTCTCCACTGGCCACCGTGACAGAGGTGCACCAAAGAAAAGGTACAAGGACTGCCTAAAGAAATCTCTTGGTGCGACGGGAGGGGGGACCAGCTGGGGAGTCGATCTCCACAGCCGGCAACGACAGCTGCAGAACACCTGCACCTAGAAGAGACCACAGAAGACAATAGAAACAAGAAAGAAGAGAAGGAAAGGGCACCAAAGAAACAACAGATGGCCAACCCAGAGGAAGAAGAAGAGGAAGAGGAAGAGTACAGTGAAATAGAAGAAGAAAAGAAAGACAAGATAAAGGATATACTTTCTCTTATTAAAGGATACGTGGAGTCATTTAAAGAATGGCAAACACAGGAATTTAAGGATTTAAGAAAAAGAATAAACAACACAGAAGAGAAAATGAATAAAATAGAGATGACCTTAACAGAAATGGGAAAGAAAATGGACAAGATGGAAGAGCGGGCAGTAGCAGCAGAAATGGAGGTAGAAGACTTAAAAAAGAAATTGGAGGAATCTAATAAAAAAACTAAAGAGACACAAGAACTACTAGCTCAAAAAATAGATACAATGGAAAATTATAACAGAAGAAATAACATAAAGATAGTGGGCCTTAAGGAAGATGAAGAAGGCAAGAATATGAGGGAGTTTATAAAAGAGTGGATCCCTAAGACCCTAGGATGTCCAGAACTACAGCAAGAAATGGAAATAGAAAGGGCACATAGAGTATTGGCCTCTAAACCACAACCACAACAAAAACCAAGATCTATTGTAGTAAAATTCCTAAGATATACTACAAGAGAAAAGGTACTGGAGAAGACAATGGAAAAAGTAAGAGAGGGCAACAAACCACTGGAGTATAAAGGGCAAAAAATCTTCATTTATCCAGATATAAGTTTTGAACTCCTAAAGAAGAGAAAAGAGTTCAATACAGCAAAGGCGATTTTATGGAAGAAAGGGTATAAATTTATACTAAAGCATCCAGCGGTATTGAAAATATTTATTCCAGGACAACAAAACAGACTATTCTCGGATCCAGAAGAAGCACGAAAATTTGCAGAACAATTACAAAAATAGACTGAGGGAGGAAGACGGGTAATGAGAGTTAAAATGATCACGATTGATATGTATGTGGGTGTGATAGTACAGATCTATCACCAATGTACATAGTGTATATAGTTACTGTATCTAGACTGTGCTTACAGCGATTGGCTGAGAGCTAAGCCACACCTATTGTTTGGGCCTTAAAGGGTTGTGTCCCTAGCCAGGTCGGATCATTCCGGACTGGTCGGCCACCTGTGAAGAGCTCCGGTCTTTTGCTAATAAAAGCCTTGGTTTGGATCAACAAGTCTTTGGTTCTTTCGACGAGCTCTACAGTGGGTAAAGACAAAAATAGACTGAGGGATGAAGACGGGTAATGAGAGTAAAAATGATCACGATTGATATGTATGCGGGTAAAGAATTTTAAGAGTGAATAGAGACAATGTGCATACGTGAATGTATCTGTACTTAGAGGAAAATATAGATAGTATAGACAAGAATTAATAAGGGAAGGTAATGGAATAGAGAGAATAAGGAGGGAATTAAAAGAGTGACCTTTGTGACATATGAAAAGTGAAATCTTTTCTGGGGGGGCGGGGTGGGGGGAAATAGCGGTCACTGCAAAATCAGTTGACGCTTGCGAGTGGATTCGCAAATCCAAATGGAGAGGGGAGATGTGGTTGTCCGACAAGGGATAAAGGACAACTCAGGAGGGGAAGGGGAGATTGGGGATAAATAAGATAGAAATAGGAGAATAAGGAAAATGTTGGATGTTGTAGGAATGTTGTCTATGGCCATGTAAATACAGGTGCCTAACCTTTTATCTGGGATTCCAAATACCAGGAACCTCCAAAAGCCAGCAGCTTTTTTCGGTACATGTCATCTGCTCATCAAAGATGGAGTTTGGCGTCAAACATGACCCAGCGCAACATTTGTTCAATTTCCGTGTATCCTGTCACGTTCTGCAGTGGTATCATTACTTTATAAGTAGCCTACCCATCAAGCACAACGCTCACTCAAATCACATTGGGATATCCCACATCGAACACCCGTCCAGCGTCACAGCACTTTCAGTCGGCCCAGCAATGGCAGCTCATTGGCAGTGGTCGCTACCCATAATCCCCCATGAAGCTGAAACTACTGTACCAACACCAGTGCAGGGGAACCAACAGGGGCTGTTCTGGTGGGGAAGAGAGAGATGACATTGCAATTTAGCCGGATGGGGGGTAGTGGGGAATGATGGCGTCGCGACTCGTGTGGGGGGAGGGGGAGAGACGGCAGTGCGACTTGGGCAGGCAAGGTGGATGGAGAGACAGCAACGCGACTCGGGGAGGTGAGGGGGAAGGGATACAGCAACACGACTCGGGTGGGCAAGGGGTGGGGGGCAAGGGACAG
This sequence comes from Narcine bancroftii, assembly GCF_036971445.1. NCBI lineage: Eukaryota > Metazoa > Chordata > Chondrichthyes > Torpediniformes > Narcinidae > Narcine > Narcine bancroftii. The sequence goes on from NC_091475.1 coordinate 81,192,617, forward strand.
GAGTGCCTCTCGGGCAAGTGGGACAGAAATCAAAATGATTCCAAAATCTGTAAGATTCCAAACAATGGCAGGATGGAGAAGGGAGTGTGTCCAGAATGGAATGGATCCTTCAGTATGTTAGCTGCCTTTCCTCCACAGCTGGAGATGTAGATGGAGTCCACGGAGGGGAAGGAAGTTTGGGTTATGTTCTGAGCTCCATTCAATTCCTTCTGTAGCTTCTTCTGAACTTGAGCAGAGCAGCTCAGATTACCACACTGTGATCATCCAGTTTGCTTTCAATGGTACACCTGTAGAAATTGTTACGGGATGAGGGAGTCATGTAGAGCTTCCTTTAGTCTTCTACAAAAATAGATATTTGGTCCACTTTCTTGAATGTTGTGTCATTGCACTTGTCCCAGGTCAGGTGACTGGACTCATTTAATCCTATGAATTTAAAGCTATCTACTAATCCTGTTCAGGATAATTATTGTGGTCAATGGCTGAACCCTGCCTAATCTCCTGAGGTCAATGATCATCTTTGTCTTATAGATGTTGGGAGGGACATTGTTATCTATTGCACTAAGCTTTCAATCTCTATCATGCATTCCACTCTATGTTATTTGAGTTCAGTGCAGCCCAGTACTGTGACATCACTGCACAACTGAAGAAGCAAGTGCAGGTCCCAGGGCCCCGGTGAGTGAGAATGTAACAGGATCCCAGAAAATAAGAAAGGAGTAATGGAACCAGAATCCCAGTGAGAAAAGAGTTCAGGTACCAGGGTCCCAATGATTGAGAAGGTAACCTGGACCTCAGTCAGTGAGAAAAGAGCAGGGAACCAGGGCTCCAGTGAGCGAGAAGGGAGCATGGGATCCTGGATTGCAGTGAGTAGGAAGGTAACCAGGATCCCAGTGAGTGAGAGATAAGGTCCAGAGAGTGAGAAGTAACTAGGATCCTGATGAGTAAGAAGAGTGTGGGGACTTGGGCCCCAGTAGTTTGAAGGGAGAACAGGAATCAGGGCCCCAGTGAGGATCCAGGTCAGTGAGGAGGTGCAGGAAGCTGGTCCCCAGTGAGTGAGAAGAGAGTACAGACACCAGGGTCTCAGTAAGTGAGAAGGGTAATTGATGCCCCAAAAAGTGGGAAAGGTACAGACAGATACAAAACAGTCAAACAGCAAATTATTGGAAATATACAGGACACCATGCGTATAACCAAATAAACAGATCATGAGTCAGCTGTGGCCATTTAAAATTCTGAGAAGCATTCAAAGAGTATAATATCAAAGAGCTGTTTCCTGTACATGTAGAAGGTATGAGGTGGCTACAGCAAGCAGGGTAAAAACCCCAAAAGGTTTCTACAAATATGTTAATAGCAAAAGAAGAGTGAGGGATAAAATTGCTCCCTTAGAGAATCAGAGCAGACAACGGTGTGTGGAGCCAAATGAGGTGGGGGAAATATTGAACAAGTTATTTTCTTCGGTATTCACTAAGGAGAAAGATATTGAATTGTGCAGGGTAAAGGAAGCAAAGAGGGTAATTATGGAAACTGTAGAGATTAAGAAAGATGAAGTACTGCAGCTTTTTAAGAATAAAGGTGGATAAGTCTCCAGCTGCCGACAGGATTTTCCCCAGAACCTTGAGAGAAGTTAGTGAGGAAATAGCAGAGGCTCTGACAGTGATTTTTCAAATGTCACTATGGATGGGCCTAATGCCAGAGGATTGGCATATTGCACATGTGGTTCCTTTGTTTAAAAAGGGTTTGAGCAGCTAGCCTAGCAATTATAGGCCTGCAAGTTTGACATCAGTGGTTGGTAAGTTAATGGAAAGCATTCTTAGACATTAGAGAGACAGAATCTGATCAGGAAAACACATGGGTTTGTGTGTGGAAGGTCATGTTTGACCAATCTTGTTGAATTTTTTTGAAGAGGTGACTAGAAATGTTGATGAGGGTAGAGCAGTGGATGTTGTCCATATGGATTTCAGTAAGGCCTTCGATAAAGTTCCGCGTCGAAGGTTAGTTAGGAAGGTTCAGTTACTAGGTATTAATTTGAGATAGTCAAATGGATTCAACAGTAGCTGGAAGGGAGATGGCAGAGAGTCATAGTGGATAACTGTTTGTCAGGGTGGAGGCCAGTAACAAGCGGTGTGCCTCAGGGATCTGTATTGGGTCCCTTGCTGTTTGTCATTTACATTAATGATCTGGATGATGGGGTGGTAAATTGGATTAGTAAATATGCGGATGATACTAAAATAGGTGGAATTGTGGATGATGAAAAAGGTTTTCAAAGATTGCAGTGTGATTTGGACTGCTTAGAAGAGTGAGCTGAAAGACGGCAGATGGAGTTTAATGCCAAGAAGTACAAAGTGGTTCAGTTTGGTAGGAATAATCAAAACTGGATGTATGTAGTAAATGGGAGGGCACTGAGGAATGCAGTGGAGCAGAAAGATCTAGTGTTAACGGTGCATCATTCCCTGAAGGTTGAATCTCATGTGGATAGGGTGGTGAAGAAGGCTTTTGGTTGCTGGCCTTTATAAGACAAAGCATAGAATACAGGAATTGGGAAGTGATGTTGAAACTGTTCAAGGCATTGGTGAGGCCAAATTTGGAATACTATGTGCAGTTCTGGTCACGAGTTATAGGAAAGATATCAACAAGGCAGAGAGAGTGCAGAGGTGATTTATGAAAATGTTACCTAGGTTTCAGAATCTAGATTACAAAGAAAAATTAAGCAGATTAGGTCTTTATTCTTTGCAGCATAGAAGGTTGAGAGGGGATTTGATAGCGGTATTTAAGATTATGAGGGGGATAGATAAAGTTGATGTGGATAGGCTCTTTCCTTTGAGGGTAGGAGAGATTGAAACAAGAGGTCATGAGTTAAGAGTTATGGGACAAAAAGGGGAACTTCTTTACTCAGAGAGTGGTGGCTATGTGGAATGAGTTTCCAGGAGAAGTAGTGGCAGCAGGGTCCATTTTGTAATTTAAGGAAAAATTGGATAGGTATATGGATGGGAGGGGAATGGAGGGTTAAGGGCAAGGTGCAGGTAGGTGGGACTAGAGGAGAGTACTTGGTTCAGTATGGACTAGAAGAGCTGAAGTGGCCTGTTTCCATGATGTAATTGTTATATAGTTATAGACATCTTGGGTTCTCCCTCTGATCATGTGGTTTTCTTCCAGTGCTCCAATTTCTTCCCAAGGACGTGCAGGTCAAAGGGCTGTTGTAAATTGTCTCTTGTGTGTAGGCACTTGGTAAAATCCAGTAAGATTTGTTGAGGGAGGAAATAAAGTGGGATTCATGTCTATGGTTGGTGTAGACTTGATGGGCCAAAGGGCCTGTTTTCATATTCAGGTAGAAAGACAGAGCACAAGAAAATTTAGGGATGAATGAAAGTTTAAAAGGAATTTATTATTAAGTATAAATAATCCATTGTAATGAATTACAGCAAGGAACAAAGCTTATGGACATTATCTACAAATGATGACAAGTTCACGATGCTAATCTACTGAATTAAAATCTACACCAAATAGATCTCTACTTTTAAATCTGTGTTTTATGACAACAAACAATTCAACTATCAGTTTTCTTAATCTTTACAAAAGAAAATAATGCAACCACTCTCAAGTATTTACCCACAAACATATGGCATCAGGAGCCTGCAGGAACAAGACAAGAAATTATATGGTCATCCTCCAGCTCAATGAAACATTGCTGATATAATCTATACATGATGCACCCTCCAAAAATGATACTGTATTAATTCAGTGACCTGGTTCCCACTACTTAGGTCAGAAAGCAAAGTTTCTGTGTGGTCCTCACTATACTAATCCCTCTATCTCACTACATTCCCATGGAGCCCTCATTTGCTGGAGCCACATATCCTACTCCCTCTCATATGCAATCAGTTTACAGCACAGAAAAGCTCAAATCTTCATTATCCCGATGGCTTTGTCTTCAACCGTGAGCAATTAATCTATCACATCAATGATCACTACCAGGTATACAGACTGCAATGGCAATGATCATCCATTGGAGAGAGAAAATTGACAATGCGTGTTATTAGAGTCAGAAAGCTACACATAAATGTGTCAGTCTGCTCCAAAGGAGCAAAACCTTTAAAACTCACTTTCACTAATTACAAGACAACAAACGGGTCTCTCCAGTACTCATTCAAAAAGCACTGTGAAGTGAAGAAAATTACTTCACGATAAGTTGTAATGGGGAGAGTGAATTACACAGAGCTTCTCTCATTGCCAATACTACTGGTGCACATTGACATGTCTTGGGAATTATATGATAAAAATGAGTTTATTGTCATAAACATTTTAAAAATGCACCAAAACTCTCACTTGCTGCAGCTGAACAGGTAGGTACTTTGTAAAAAAAAACTATATACTAATATTTGAATTAAAAAGACAATAAATGCACAGAAAAACAGATCATAAATAGTCAAAACTATTCTAGTCCAAAAAAAGCGACTTAGAAATAGTGTAGACAGTCCTCTTGTGGTGCTGGAGTAATCCCTGATTAGTGTACAAAAGGGAGGTTCAAGAGTCCACCAGCTGTTGGAAAGAAACTATTCTAGAGGTGCTGGGTTTCAAGTGCCTTGTACCTTCTGCCCAAAGATAGCAGTAGGAGAAGTTGTGACCAAGGTGTTGGGGATCTTTTAGGAATTTGGCTGCCTTCTCGAAGCAGTGCCTCACTAGATGTCTGCAATTGATGGGAGGTTGAAGCCTGTGATGGACCTGGCTACTTAGTTCACCTTAAGCCTTCTGCATTCCTGGGCAATAAGACTGTACAATCCACATGCTAAGTTAACATGCACCAGACTAAGCTTGAGTGCCTCCTTTCTTTATTACAGAGTAATGCTCCATTAAGACTTCTTTGAGATTGAAAGAAACAAAGACCTAGATTACAGAGAGGTTCACTCAATACCCTGTCTGTTGGAACATGCATGAACACATTCACCAATTTACTCACAGTGAGCTTTCACGGGTACCAATATCCAGTTGTCTGTTTTAGAGATGTAGTAGTTGAGTGCACAGAGATAATTCATCTTGGATCTTTTGCGTCCACTCAAGAGCAGAAAGAGCCTCGTTTCAAGATTCCTTTATTGTCATATTTCACGAAATTGGCTTCTGCCTGCCCTTAAGGCAGACAGACAAAGTTGCCATTAATATCGTTGCTGCCCCTTGCAGTGAGAGAAAGAAGCAAAAGAGAGTCCCTTCAGAGTCACTGAGTGACCATGAATTCACTTCTAGTGCTGCCGCAGCCTCTGCAACCACACAGACTCCTGTTCAGTCCATTGGCACCTCATCCAAAATGTCTCCTGTGGCACTGTGAACCTCATCTATATATTACATAAGGCACTCACTTCAAACCTCTGACTCGGGGACAGGGGTGCTCTGCTGGCTTCTTGACTTAAAAAATATAGAATGTTACCTTTTAATGAAAAGGCATTAGGAGAATGTTGGAAAATGCACAGAAGGTCTTACAGCAGACAAAGAAAAACCATGTCAATTTTCAAGTTAATTGCTTATATTTTTTATTTAAACACACAGCATGGTAACAGATCCTTCCAGCCCACAAGGCTGTGCTGCTCAAATACCCCAATTAACCTACAACCCTCATACATTTTGAAGAGTGGGAGAAAACTCACGCAGACCCAGGGAAAACGCACAAACTCCTTACAGTCATCGTTGGATTCTAACCTGGGTTACCACTGTAACAGCGCTGTGCTAACCAAGCTGCTCCAAAGGCCATTAACCTGAAAGGTTAGCACAGTTTAATCCCTCCACAGATGCTGCCAAACCTGCAGAGTAATTTCAACATTTGTTTTTAAAATTCAGATTTCACTTTCTGCAGCTTTTTTTTCCTTTGTGAACTAATGTTTTGAGCTGACAAAAATGTTTAAATGATTCTTAAATAGTTAAATCCACAACCTCTTAAGCAGTGGTTTTCAAACTGCCATCTTAAATAATCACTCTGCCATAAGTGCTCTGTGATTAGTAAGGGATTGGTCAAAATGGTATGTGAGTGGAGGGAAAAGGTCGAGACTTACTGTTATTGAAATATTTTTTTTGAGAAAAGTTATCATTGCCCCATTTCCTGGGCCAAAACAAGTCAAATAGGTACGATTAAAACAGTGGTTTACAAACTTTTTGTTTCTACTCACATCCCACCTTAAGCAATCCCTTACAGAGCACCTATGGCATAGGGATTGCTTAAGGTTGAATGTGAGTTTGGGGGGCAGTTTAAAAACCGACTGTTGAATCCATTTGACTATCTCAAAGATTCAAACTCATCCAGAAAGCTCAGTTTTCCTTATTACTCCTAAATTCCAACCCATAAATGATTTCTGGAAGTCACAAACTCCAGTAAAATATTTTTTAATTTAATGTATACCTTTGCCTTTTTTTAAAATCTGGTTGACTGCAGCAGGCAAGAATTTTGGTGCATATGTACGGTAGTGTATACGACAAAAAACTCATCATCATTTTCATATTCATGTATATCGTTACAGTAAAAATTGCTTGGTGATTACCACAACAAAAGCAGCAACTTCTGCTTTTACTTGACCTGCTTTTTCATATCAGGAATACAAAAAGATTCATAACATTTTCCTTTATTCCAGAAAATTCACAGTAACTTGACATCACATGTTTCTAGAGTTTTTGAAACTCATTCCCAGTAGTTTTGATTTCTATTCTTTGTTTTTTTTTTCCACAGAATATTAAACACAGAATTACAATATATTGCTGAATCAGAGCTACTGACACATGCTTAAAGTTATGGGAAATATGAGAATGTCTCTCAGTGCTTCAATGCATTTTTTTTAAAGTAAACAAGAACTTGCCCTTCTCAAACTCAGAGATCAAAAAAAAACACTCCACACCAACATGTACTTTTGAAGTACAATGATGGTTGATTGTTGCAAGGCATAAAAATGCAGTTGCCAATTTGAGTACATTCCCATAAACAGTAATGTGATAATGACCCCTTTTTCATGCTCTTCTGTCTCCCTGTAATTCCCATTTCTTCTTTTTGTGGCTTGCTGCCTAATGGTGTTTGCTATTGCCTTCTGAGGAGCGCTTTGGTAGATTCCAATTTGTTAAAAGTTCTACATGTGAAGTTGCTGCCAGTGATCCCTTTCTTTTAGGCATTGTTCGTTGAGGAATGAACAATGGCCACAGCATTAGGAAACTCAAAGCTCGGAATTAAAAAAAATTTCATCCAAAAAGCACATTGAATGGAGTAAGCCCTCAGGTATTGCACCAGACTGCTTGAATATCCAGAATAAAACTGACTTCAAGCCAAATCTGGCATCCTTTGGCTTTAGAAACTACTTATATCCTGCTGTTAAGTACAACAAGAAATATTTCACAGGTCAATTACAGGATATACATTGAATGAATCTTATCTACCAGTTACCATTTCAGAATGATTAGATTATGGCATGGATGAGATGTATAATTTCAGAAAATTTTGTCGATTGTGATAGGAAACTGCAGAAGGGCATAAGATCGTCCAGCAAGGCAAGCAAAATAGGTGGAAGCTGCTATTATGCAGCAGCCCATGCACAGGAACACAAACTGGCCCACAAAATGGCTGACGAGCGCAGTGACTACGCGGACCTGGGGGGGTGACACCAGCCATCGTCTCAGGTGATCTCCTCACAGTGGGAAGACAGGTAACTCTGGTGCGAACGATGGCCAACCAGAGGTCGACGCTCCGATGACGTGGGGCCCTGATGTCAGCACCAGGGGCCCATACAAGCAGAGCTGCCAGAGCAATAAATCACTTTTCGACTCCACACTTGTTGATGAGCGCACACTACATTGGTGACCCCGACAGGTCCAACCGGCAGTTTGACCCATAGATGACAAATCAAGCGATGTCAGTGACCACACACGTGGTCTCTCTCAGGTTTCCGATGTTCTGGGTGTCACAGCCACACATGTGGCTCAAGCAGGTCGAGGCTGAGTTCCTGCTTCTCCACATCATCTCCGACGACACCCACTTCTACATCATAACCGCCCCTGATCAGAACACAGCGGTAAGGTTTGTAGATTTCCCACGGCAGCCTCCAGAGAAAGGCAAATACGCAGCCCTCAAAGAGCTACTAATCCACACTTTTTCCCCATTGTTGCATACGGACGGATTGGGGGACTGGGCCCCGCCACCCTAATGAGCGAGATGCTTGCATTAACCGAGGGCCACAAGACTTGCCTGCTCTTTGAGCAGATCTTTCTGAAGCAGCTACTCAAGGATATGTGGTCTTGCTCACAGAAAAGGACTTCAGCGACCCTCGGAGAGTTGCTGCCCAGGCAGACATGCTCTGGAGAGCCAAGAAGGACACCAACTGCGTCGTAGACCACATCAGCAAGCCCCACAAAAAACCCCCAGCGAGATAAAGGGCAGTGGGAGGCAAGTGAACACACCAGGACAGCTGTGCTACTACTGTACCACCAGTGATGGGGTACGGAGGTCCCTTGATGCTGTCCACCCAGCGGGTTTTCGGGAAACATTCTTGCCAACCATCATTGATGGCTGCAGTGGTTGGCCCATGTGATAGCCTCCTCCACATTTGGGACTCACTGATGGGCAGGCCTTTCCTGGTCGACGCAAGTGCCGAGATAAGCGTCCTACCCCCTGCAGGCCCCAACACCCACAGCAGCAAGCAGGGCCCAACACTGAGGGCAGCCAACAGCTCCTGTATTCGAACTTTCAGGGACCCGTACCATCCCCTTTCGTTTCAGCAACAGCTGCTTTACATGGACCTTTACCCTCGCAGCAGTGGTGCAACCACTCCTGGGGGGCAACTTTCTTCAGGCTCACTGCTTGCTGGTTGACCTCAAGGGACGGGGCTTGGTGCATATCAGACTCTGCCTCTGAGGGAAGCCAAGCTTATTTTCCGCCCCCCCCCCCCCCCCCCCCCCGCAACCTGGACTCTATAACACTTTTGTATCCTGGCAATTTCTCTCGACAGTGGCACCACAGTTCTCCGCGGCCAAGTCAAAGTATGGGGTAAAGCATTACAAAGTGACCGAGGGGCTCCACGCCAGGGAACTCCAACTCCCTCCCAAGAAGCTCAGCCTGGCGAAGGAGTTCAAAAAGATGGAGTAGCTGAGATTCTGTGGAACTCCGACAGTCCCTGGACCTAATTCCTCCACATGGTGCCCAAATCAGCAGGGGGCTGGAGACCATGCAGTGACTACTGCCGTCTCAATGAGGCCACCATGCCCGACAAACATCCCGTGCCCCACATCCAAGATTTTGCTGCCAACCTTCACGTGTCACAGGTGTTCTCCAAGGTAGACCTCATCCGGTGGGTACCACCAAATCCCAGTTCACCTTTGGTTTGTTTGAATTTCTCTGCATGCCCTTAGGTCTAAAAAACGCAGCACAAACCTTTCAGTGGTTAATGGACACAGTGGGCCAGGACCTCCCATTTGCGTTTGGACAAAATCCTTATCACCAGCCGGAAAGACCACACCAACCACCTGAGACAACTGTGCACCCATCTGAGCGAGTTTGGGCTGACCATCAATCCTGCAGAGTGCCTGTTCGGTCTGGTCATCATCGACTTCCTGGGGCACAGAATTAACAGGCACGGGGCCACACCCCTCCCCGAGAAGGCTGAGGCGGTCCTGCACTTCACTAAGCCACACGCAGTGAAAGGATTGCAGGAATTCGCCAGTATGATAAACTATTACCACAGGTTCATACCAGCAACAGCACGCAGCTTTGTGCTGATGACCAGCAAGGCAAAAGTCATTACTTGGGGCGAGGCATCCTCCAGGGCATTCCAGAGTGCCAAAGACGCGCTGGCCAATGCCACCCTCTGGAGGCATCTACCGCTCTGTCGACACCTCCAGCACAGCAGTAGGGAGCATGTTGGAACAACGCATCAAGGGCCAATGACAACCCCTGGCCTTTTTCAGCAGGCACCTCTGTTCCCTTCAGAACTCAAATACAGTGATTTCAATCAGGAGCTATTAGCGCTGTATCTGGCGGTAAGATGTTTCCATTATTTTTTGGAAGGCCGGAAATTCAGGGTGTTCACTGACCACAAGCCATTGACATTCACTTTCCATAAGGTAGCTGACCTGGGGTCTGCCTGACAACAGAGACACTTGTCCAACATGTCTGAGTCTACCACAGACATTTAACATATCACAAGGAAAAATAACGTGCTGGCTGATGCCCTGTCACGCCCCACAATCGAGTTGATACTCGCCCTGTCCCAACGGGTTGATTACATGGCCCTCGCCAAAGCACAACAGCAGGACCCAGAGATCCCTGTGTATATTACAGCCATCTCTGGTCTCACAGTGGAGGACGTCGCGGTCATCCCAGATAACCTGACACTGCTGTGTGACGATTCTACCGGCAGCCCCACCCTATCGTCCCGGCTGCATGGAGGAGCCAGGTTTTCAAGGCCATCCACAACCTGACGCACCCTGCCATCCTCACCAAGGTCAAAACAGTGGCCAACAGGTTTGTCTGGCATGGCCTCTGTAAACAGGTCAGCTAGTGGGCCAAGTCCTCCAAAGTGCAGGTTCACATGATTTTTGAGCCGGCACAGTGCAGGTTCAGCCACCTGCACATTGACTTAGTGGGGTGAGATACCTCTTGACCATGGTTGACCATTCCACAAGGTGGCCATAAGTACACAGGTGTCCCAATTCGGGGTCCTGGAGCACCTCTCCTTGGACAGGGTGGCACAATTCACTTCCAGATTCTGGGCAGTGCTAGCTAACTTTCTGGGGATGCAGTTCTACTATACCACGGAGTATCACCTGCAGGCCAACATTGGTGGAGTGTTTCCACAGACACCTCAATGTAACCTTGATGGCCTGTCTCAAGGGTTCCAAATGGTGGATGAAACGCCTTGGGTCCTGTTGGGAATTTGTACCGTGCCGAAGGAGGACCTCAATGCCTCAGCAGCAGAGGTGGTCTACAGCACGTCTTTAATCATACCCAGAGAGATCCTGGCCAATGATGAACAACTAGAAGATCCCATGGCGAACCTTTTGAGCCTGTAGCATAAGCTGGGGTTCTTGGTCCTGCGGCAATCTCCACCGCATGGCCAGTCCAAGCATAGCATCCTGAAGGATCAAAAGACTTGCCAACATGTGTTTGTGAGCAGTGGCACACACAGACCACCATTACAACAACCCTAGGAAAAGTCATGAGAGACAATGGTTCCAACTTCGTCCCCAAGGAGGAAACCTTTACCTTCAACTGTCTGAAACTGCATACTTGGACTGTGACGAGCCAGTCTCCACTCCACCCCCGCGACACAGGGGCAGGCCACCAAAGACTATGGACAATGGTCTGGTCGTCAGTTCTTGGGGGGGGGATTGTGTCGTGGCCTGGGCAAGAAAACACGAACCGTCCCACAAAATGGCCGAAGAATGCAGTGACCACGCAGACCTGGAGGTGACACCGGCTGATGTCCCAGGTGACCGCCACACGCTGATAAGATGGGGAACTCTAGCAGGATCGCCGGCCAACCCAAGGTCGGGTCCTGCTGCAGTGCCTGGCCCATATAAGCAGAGATGCCAGTGCAATAAAGCAGTCTTCGAATTCGACTCCTCATCAGTGTGTCTTCTTTCCACACTTGTTGTAGCGCATGCTACAGTTAAATGGTGAATTTGCAAATGGAGCAGAGGGATTTTGGAACACAACTTATAAAAGCAGTGTAAATAACTAGCAAACAGAATTCAGGATATCAAACGCAAGTACAAAAGACAAGAAAGTCAAGATCTTAAGATGCATTTGGAATTTTGTAAATTCTGGATACTCTACATTCCAAAAGTATAAAAATAATAGAAAAGGAACAACTTATTCCACCCTTAACATCAAAATGCCTTCTCGGGGAGGAGTCACGTGATGGAGTAGTGGCCGGACGGTGAACTCCAGCCCTCTCCAGAAAAGTCGGGAAAAACAAGAGAAAATACAAAGGCACAGAAATAAAAGTTAAAGAAAAGTGAGTATAAAGGTGGAAAGAAGATGGCGACAAAAAAAGAAAAATCAAAATCAACGGTAAGAAGAGAGGAAGAGAAGACAACGGAGGAAGAAAGAGAAGGCCTTACCTGTACGAAGAGGCCCGCTGTGGAGAGAGAAGCCCGCTTCCTCAGGTCAGTAGAAAAAGAACTACAACAATGGCTCGCAGAGCCGAGTAAAAGTGCGCAACCGCGCATGAAAAAAAACACACCGACGGGAGGGGGGACCAGCTTGGGAGTCGATCTCCACAGCCGGCAACGACAGCTGCAGAACACCTGCAGCAAGAAGAGAACACAGAAGACAATGAAAACAAGAAAGAAGAGAAGGAAAGGGCAACAAAGAAACAACAGATGGTCAACCCAGAGGAAGAAGAAGAGGAAGAGTACAGTGAAATAGATGAAGGGAAAGGCAAGGAAAATGATATAGTTTCTCTTGTTAGAGGATACATGGAGTCATTTAAAGAATGGCAAACACAGGAATTTAATGATTTAAGAAGAAGAATAAACAACACAGAAGAGAAAGTGAATAAAATAGATATGACCTTAACAGAAATGGGGAAAAAAATGGACAAGATGGAAGAACGGGCAGTAGCAGCAGAAATGGAGGTAGAAGACTTAAAAAAGAAATTGGAGGAATCTAATAAAAAAACTAAAGAGACACAAGAACTACTAGCTCAAAAAATAGATATAATGGAAAATTATAACAGAAGAAATAACATAAAGATAGTGGGCCTTAAGGAAGATGAAGAAGGCAAGAATATGAGGGAGTTTATAAAAGAGTGGATCCCTAAGGCCCTAGGATGTCCAGAACTACAGCAAGAAATGGAAATAGAAAGGGCACATAGAGCATTGGCCTCTAAACCACAACCACAACAAAAACCAAGATCTATTGTAGTAAAATTCCTAAGATATACTACAAGAGAAAAGGTTCTGGAGAAGACAATGGAAAAAGTAAGAGAGGGCAACAAACCACTGGAGTATAAAGGGCAAAAAATCTTCATTTATCCAGATATAAGTTTTGAACTCCTAAAGAAGAGAAAAGAGTTCAATACAGCAAAGGCGATTTTATGGAAGAAAGGGTATAAATTTATAGTGAAGCATCCTGCGGTATTGAAAATATTTATTCCAGGACAACAAAACAGACTATTCTCGGATCCAGAAGAAGCACGAAAATTTGCAGAACAATTACAAAAATAGACTGAGGGATGAAGACGGGTAATGAGAGTAAAAATTATCACGATTGATATGTATGTGGGTAAAGACAAAAATAGACTGAGGGATGAAGACGGGTAAGGAGAGTAAAAATGACCACGATTGATATGTATGCGGGTAAAGAGGTATAAGAGTGAATAGAGACAATGGGCATACGTGAAAGTATCTGTAATTAGAGGAAAACATAGATAGTATAGACAAGAATTAATAAGGGAAGGTAATGGAATAGAGAGAATAAGGAGGGAATTAAAAGAGTGACCTTTGTGACATATGAAAAGTGAAATCTTTTCTGGGGGGGGCTGGGTGGGGGAAAATAGCGGTCACTGCAAAATCAGTTGACGCTTGCGAGTGGATTCGCAAATCCAAATGGAGAGGGGAGATGTGGTTGTCCGACAAGGGATAAAGGACAACTCAGGAGGGGAAGGGGAGATTGGGGATAAAGAAGATAGAAATAGGAGAATAAGGAAAATGTTGGATGTTGTAGGAATGTTGTCTTGTAAAGAGTTGAAAATAAGAAAACAGAAATGGAAAAGGAGGAAAGGTAATGATGGAAAAACGGAAAGAGAAGATAAACAAAATATAAAATGGCTACGCTGAACTATATGACTTTAAATATTAATGCAATACATAACCAAATTAAAAGGAAGAAACTACTAAATTTACTGAAAAAGGAAAAAATAGATATAGCATTTGTCCAAGAAACACACTTAACTGAATTGGAGCACAAGAAATTAAAGAGAGATTGGGTAGGACATGTAACAGCAGCATCGTATAATTCAAAAGCAAGAGGAGTGGCTATATTAATTAGCAAAAAGGTGCCATTTAAAATAGAAGAGGAAATAATAGATCCAGCAGGGAGATATGTTATGATAAAATGTCAGATATATTCGGAGCTTTGGAATCTACTTAATATATATTCATCTAACGAAGAAGATCAAAAGTTTATGCAAGATATCTTTTTGAAGGTAGCTAATACGCAAGGGAACATACTAATAGGAGGGGATTTCAATCTGAATTTGGATCCAAATATGGATAAAACGGGGAAAAAAATTAACAGGAAGAACAAAGTAACCAAATTTATAATTAAATCAATGCAAGAAATGAAACTTGTGGATATATGGAAGAAACAAAACCCAAAAGAAAAGGAATACTCATACTACTCGACTAGACATAAAACATACTCAAGAATAGACCTATTTTTGTTATCAGCTAGTATGCAGGATAGAGTAAGAAAAACAGAATATAAAGCGAGAATGCTATCGGACCATTCACCCTTAATACTGACAGTAAAGCTAGAGGACATCCCTCCAAGAATGTTTAGATGGAGATTAAACCCCATGCTACTTAAAAGACAGGATTTTAGAGAATTTATTGAAAAACAATTAAAAATGTATTTTGAAGTAAATACGGAATCAGTGGAAGATAAGTTTATACTATGGGACGCAATGAAAGCATTCATTAGAGGGCAAATAATAAGTTATGTAACCAAGATGAAGAAGGACTATAATCAGGAAACAGAGCAGTTGTTAAGGGAAATAGTAAACATAGAAAAAAAATTAGCAATGAAGGAAGATACAACTAAAAGAAGAGATTTGGCGGATAAAAAAATAAAATATGAAACATTACAAACATATAAGGTAGAGAAGAATATAATGAAGACAAAACAGAAATATTATGAACTAGGTGAAAAAACGCACAAAATCTTAGCATGGCAGCTTAAGACAGAGCAAACTAAGAAAATGGTATTGGCAACAAGGAAAAAAGACAAACAAATTACATATAATCCGAAAGAAATTAAGGAAAACTTCAGAGAATTCTATGAACAATTATACCGAACTGAAAACGAAGGGAAAGAAGGGAAAATAGATGAATTTTTGACTAAAATTGAACTACCAAAACTACAAATAGAGGAACAAAATAAATTAACAGAACCATTTGGAACAGTAGAAATACAAGAGATAATAAAAAAATTACCAAATAATAAGACACCAGGAGAGGATGGACTCCCAATAGAATTCTACAAAACATTTAAAGACCTATTAATACCGCCCCTCCTGGATGTAATCAACTAGATTGATGAGACAAAAAATTTCCAGATTCATGTAAAACAGCAATAATTACAGTGATACTAAAACAAGGAAAAGATCCACTCTCACCAGCGTCATATAGACCAATATCTTTGCTAAACACAGATTATAAGACAATAGCTAAACTATTAGCAAACAGATTAGCAGAACAGGTACCGAAAATGGTAAATTTAGACCAAACTGGATTTATCAAAAAAAGACGCACAACAGACAATATTTGTAAATTTATTAACTTAATTCATGCAGTAGAAGGAAATAAAGCACCTGCAGTGGCAGTTGCTTTAGACGCAGAGAAGGCCTTCGACAGAGTAGAATGGAATTATTTGTTCAAAGTATTGCAAAAATTCAGTTTACCGGAGAAGTATATTAATTGGATTAAAGCATTATATAAGGGACCGTTAGCGAAAGTGACAGTAAATGGACATGTATCAAAGCAATTTAACTTAAGCAGGTCAACGCGGCAGGGATGCCCACTATCACCGTTATTGTTTGCGCTAGCTATAGAACCACTAGCAGAATTGATAAGAATAGATAATAATATAAAAGGAATAAAAATAAAAGACAGGGAATATAAAATCAGTCTATTTGCGGATGATGTTATAGTGTACTTAACAGAACCAGAACTATCAATAAAAGAATTATATAAGAAATTGAAGGAATATGGAGAAGTGTCGGGATACAAGATAAACGTAAATAAAAGTGAAGCAATGCCTATGAATAACGTGGATTTCTCAAAATTTAAAAAGGAATCCCCATTCAGATGGCAAATGCAGGCAATAAGATACCTAGGTGTACAAATAAACAAAACCTAGGCCAATTATATAAACTCAATTACAATCCACTAATGAAAAAATTACAGGACGATTTAGAGCATTGGAAAGAGCTACCACTAACACTGATAGGAAGGATAAACTGTATTAAAATGAACATTTTTCCAAGGATATTATTCTTATTTCAGGCATTGCCAATACAACTGACAGAAAAATTCTTCAAAGAGTTAAAGAAAATAATAAGGAAATTTTTATGGAGAGGGGGGAAACCGAGGATAGCACTAGATAAATTAACAGAATGGTATAAACAAGGAGGCTTACAATTGCCAAACTTCAAAAATTATTATAGAGCCGCACAATTAAGATACCTATCAGATTTTTATCAAACAAGGGAAAAACCAGACTGGACGAGATTAGAATTAGATAAAATAGGGGAAAAGATACCTGAGCACATATTATATAAATGGGACGAAAAATTGGTACAACATAGAACTTCTCCAGTGTAACATCATCTCCTCAATATTTGGAAGAAGATTCATGTAGAAAGAAATAAAACAAATTATCAATTACCAAAACTAATATTGATGCAAAATAAGCTACTCCCTTTTACAATAGACAACCTTTCTTTTAGAAAATGGGGGAAAAAAGGGATTAAAAGAATAGAAAATTGTTTTTCAGGAAGTAGATTCTTATCCTTTGAACAAATGAGAGATAAGTACAATATAACTGGAGATACAGCGCTGGCATATTACCAACTGAGATCCTACTTGAAAGAGAAATTAGGAAGCAATTTGAGTTTACCAGAGGGAAGTAACCTTGAATATGTGATTACAGATACAATGTTAATCAAAAGATTTATAACAAATATGTATATTAAACTGCAAGAAAAGGAGAATGAGGAAACAAATGGTAAAACTAAACAAAAATGGGAACAAGATTTAAATATAAAGATAAAAAAGGAAACATGGGAGAAATTATGTTCTGGAACGATGAGAAATACAATAAATACGAGGCTACGTATGATACAATATAATTGGTTACACAGACTATACATTACACCGCAAAAGTTAAATAAATGGGACCCAACAGTATCTGATAGATGTTTTCGATGTAAAAAAGAAAGGGGAACAACAATTCATGCAATCTGGACATGTGAGAGAGTAGAAAAATTTTGGGATGATCTCAATCAGATATTAAATAAAATAACAGAAAACAATATACCAAAGAATCCAGAGATCTTTCTCCTAAGTAACATAAAAAATAAAGAATTTGGAATTGACTTGGAGGATGCACAAAAAAGATTTGTTAAGATAGCCCTAGCCGTAGCAAAAAAATGTATTATGTCAACCTGGAAATTGGAAGATAATTTGAAAATACAACAATGGTATATAGAAATGAATAAATGTATTCCATTAGAAAAAATAACATATAGTTTAAGAAATAATATTGAAATATTCGAACAAGTATGGGAGCCTTACATTAAATACAATAGCGAAAACCTACCGGGAACAAACATTACCTAAGTTGATGGAAGGAGAAGAAAAGAAAAGAATGGACTCAGTAGAATTTCTGGTGTATTTTTGTTGAATGACAACATTGTCTGACTGGCTTAATGCAACCTAGATTGTATACCTAAAATGGATGAGAGGGGGTGTGGGGGGGTGGCTTGGGAGGAGGGAGGGGGGGGGAGAAAAAGACACTGTATATGTGTGAAAAAGAAAAAGTGTATATCATGGCTAACGTGATTTATGGTGTGAAAAATAAAAATTTAAAAAAATTTTTTAAAAAAAATGCCTTCTCGGGCTCTTCATGAATTTCACATATGCTTTTGACACATTGGAGATACTCATGCAACTAATTAAGCTTGGTCAGAGAGATGGACCTTAAAGATGAGTGAAGCACAAAGGATTCAAGGATTTTTTTATTGTCATGTAATAATACAAAAAATGCAATATACACTTCATTTGTTTCTGCCATAAAGGTAATCAAAGTCACCATTCTCATTGCCAAGTGACCCCAATAACTAGAGAAAGAGAAGCAAAAGAAAGTCCCTAGAGGGGCACTAAGTGTCTGCGGACTCGCCTTTAATGCTCCTACACCCTTGGCAGCCTCACAAGCTTCTGTGCAATCCACTGGCAACCCGAGTTCTAGATCCAAACCTTCGATACGATCTGGAAGTTTCAGGCACCTGAGGCTCTTCAGGAGCCCGCCTTGCCCTCAGTACCCTCCCAAATCTCTGTTCCGATACTTGGTTCCCACAAGCCAGTCTCTGGCAGCCAATAGCCTGGTGAGGGTCTCTCAACTGCAAGTCACCAGCAGACCGCAGCCTGTGAGAGTCTTTCAACTACTTATCAGCCACAGTTAGCAGAGAGGAGGAAAAAGAAATGGCAGCATTGTCAGAGTTGTTGTAATGGCCATGCTGTCACTGTTGCAGACCCAGGGGGACTGGAGACACAGAGATCCTCCATGGGATCCTCCCGCCCAGCCTGTTGACGGCTGTCTGCAGTCTTTAAACAGCCTGTTAAAGGAGCCAATGGTGTTTTATTTAAAATACTGTGACTGTGGGGTCTGGGCCCAAGATGGCAATGTCTGTGTTTAACAGCACCCTCAAGGAGTTGCAGACTCCAGGGGAGCTGCAGATGGATGCAGGCACCAGTAACAGTGAGAACGCCACCTACCATCCTCCCTAAAGACAGTGACCAGAGTATCGGACCAGCAAGGGGCTCAGTGACGGAATAACCCAATAGAGAATGTAGGCTGCTGGAGATTGCTGAAGGAAAGGAGGGCTCCCGAAGGGCCCTGGGCACTGAAGGTGTCCTCATTGTGTCAGAGGTTTGGATCTGGGGTTGGGTTGCCGGTGGTTTGAGTATTGTATGATTGCACTCAGCAATTCTGAGGGGACTCTCTTTTGCTTCTCTTTCTCAGATTGCAAGGGGCTAATGCTAATGGAAAATCTTTGTCTGCCTTAGGGCAGACTAAAGGCAATTTTGTGTACTATTACATTCCTTTTTTCCCCACATGACAATAAATATCTGATCTGAGTGTAGATACAAATACGAATACTAATAATTAACAAGTCTTCCACTGAAGCCTACCACTGTAATATTTCTATCTTTAACAAACCATTTCATTATAAGTGACAGTTTATTAACTCTTGTATGTATAAGGCTGGTTCAAGTGAAAGTGAGCAGTAGCTAGCACAAGAGTAAGGATGTGTTAAATTTGTACAAAGTGAAAGGGAACTATAAAATGACAGGTGATGTGTGCAATTTCAGGGGCATCAAAATTAATTCATTCCCTATCCAATCCTCATAGTCATGTAATAACATGTCATACTCGTCATAATTCAAATCAGCCCAATAACTCACTCACTTAACACCACAGGTTTTTTGATTAGTGTTGAAATCCCAGATGAGCCACGCTAATGCACAGTAATTCTGAGCAATCTCCTGTTATACCACAGACGGTGCAATTGTATACAGGGTCTCTGGTAAGTCACATCACTGCTGACAAGTGCCTGCCAAAATCTCAGGAGTTAGAATGTAGCCAGTGAAAGACCATTACTCAGATATGCCTTGTTTATTAAGTGAGCAGAAGGAAAAGTAAAAACTAAGCCCGACACGACTTCTCTGAGGATGCTTTAAAAGCACACTGATGTGAGGTAAATAATAGTCACAAAGTAATTGCATCTCTCCTCTGGTTGCCTCTTTAACCTTGGCTTTGGAAGCAGTCAAAAAGAGATCCACAAGGCAAACTTCTGGAAAGAGAGGGTTATCCTATCACAAGCAGCTAAATATGTTAGATCTGAAATCTTTGGTGTTAACAAGAAAGAGAGGTGATTATTTAAACATATAATAGCCTCAGGGGAACAACTCGGGAGATGTTGAGATACTTCCATTAATGGAAAACTCTCAAATGAAGGGGACCAGATACAAAATAGGGGAGGGCGCAGATATTTAAAACCAAGTTTCTAAGAATTTCTTCCTTTTAGGGTGTTTCTAGAATATCTGGAAGGTTCTAAAGATTAAATCATAGGAGATATTCAACTGAGAATAAACTCAATTCACAAAAGTGCTAGAGAAACTCAGCAGGTCACACAGCATCCATAGGAAGTAAGGGATAACCAATGACTTGGTCCTGGGCCCTTTGTCAGGTAGAAGCAGAAACAGCAGGAACCTGAAAAAAATAGGTGGGGGGGAGCAAGGATGGAGAATGGGGCAGGGGGAGAAGCACAGGCTAACAGGCAAGAGGTAACAGATGGATACGGGTGAGAGGATTTGAGTAAAATGCTGAGGAGTGATGGGGAGAGGTTAGAGCGAAGCTCTGTGATAGAAGGAAAGTGGGGAATTGGAGGAAAAGAAACACAGGGAGAGGGTTAATGGAAATTGTACAAGTCAATCACAAAGAAGACTTGCCAATGGCTATACTTTGTGAAGTGTGATTCGGTATGACACCCTTATAAACTTCTACAGGTGTACCATGGAGAGCATTCTCTCCAAAATAGAGAGAGTGCAGAGAAGGTTCATGAGAATGTTGACAGGATGTCAGGGTTTGAGTTACAGAGAAAGGTTGAGCAGCCTGGGGCTTTTTTCTCTGGAGCGTAGAAGATTGAGGGAGTATTTGATGGAGGTGTTCAAGATTATAAAAGGGACAGAGAGAGTCAACGTGGATAGGTTGTTTTAATTAAGAGTGGGGGCTATTCAAACCAGAGGCCATGGTTTGAGATTGCAGTGGGAAAATTATAAGGGGAACATGAGGGGAAATTTCTTCACGCAAAGGGTGGTTGGGATGTGGAATAAGCTTCCGGCAGAGGTGGTTGAAGCAAGGACGTTATTTACATTTAAGAAAAGACTGGATAATTACATGGAGGGGAGAAGATTGGAGGGGTATGGACCAGGTGCTGGTCAGTGGGACTAGGAGGGTGGGGGATTTGTTCCGGCATTGACTAGTAGGGCCAAACTGGCCTGTTCTGTGCTGTATATGGTTAATATTAATGCTGTCTGGCATCATTAATTGTCCTCCAATTTGTGAGTAGCCTTGGTTTGGGAGTACAGGAGGCTATAGACAGACACATCAGGGTGGCAATTGTGTGTGTAATTGAAGTGTTTGGTCATTGGGAGGTCCTTGCTGGTATGATAAACAGCAACCCCCTTCCCTGATCAATTCAGCTTTTTTCTCCCGCCCATGTCTACATATGGCCTCCCCCCCTTGCCTGTTGGCTAGTGCTCCTCCCCCTGCTACTTCTTCCCTCCTCCCCCCCTCCACCTTTTTATTCACGCTCCTGCATTTTGCTTATAGTTTGAAGAAGAGCTCAGGCTCATGAGTGAAATAGATAAAGATTGACTAATTGATAGAACACGACCAATCAATCTTCCAGTGCGACCTCCAAGTTTCTGGTTGCAAGTTATTTTCATTCTCCATATCATTCTCATGGCCACCCCTTGCCCTGGACCATTCACATTGTTCCAGTGAAGCCAAACACAGCTCAAAGAAGAGCCTTCTAGATCCAATTTATATGCTACTTCCTTTTTGTTTTTTGATTTCTCCCACTGACCATTCCCTGTTGCTTTGCATCATTCTTTTCTTTTTCAACATGTTTTGGCTGAGATGTCAAATCGAGTTTTGATCTCAGAGTTCACTCAGTAATCCTACTCCTCACTCATCTTTTAACTTCCAAAATAATTCACGTAATGTTATATCAGATTTTTGTTTGCAGAGATTTGCTGTGAGCAAATTGGTTGCCCTATTTCCCACATTCTTGAAGTGTTGTCACTTTCAGGAAGTACTAAATTGACTGCAAAATGCATTTTCCTGTAGCTGTAAAAGGTGCAATCGAAATGCATATCTATTAGCATTTGACTATATTTTTATGCTATATAATTATAAATTTTCATATTATTTTCAAAGCTGGAAAACTTAAGTAAAATACCACTTCTACACACTGTAGTTTGAACTCTTTTTCTTCTTTAAAAGCCTCCCCCTAAATGATATTCCAGATTCCTGCTGATAAATGATATCCATCAGATGGATGTGCTTTGTTGAAGGCTCAAATCTTGGATTAAACCTGTTTCATTTAGCAAAGAATATACCCGTATCTCTTTCTTTCTTTGGCTTGGCTTCGCGGACGAAGATTTATGGAGGGGGTAAAAAAGTCCACGTCAGCTGCAGGCTCGTTTGTGGCTGACCAGTCCGATGCGGGACAGGCAGACACGATTGCAGCGGTTGCAAGGGAAAATTGGTTGGTTGGGGTTGGGTGTTGGGTTTTTCCTCCTTTGCCTTTTTTCAGTGAGGTGGGCTCTGCGGTCTTCTTCAAAGGAGGCTGCTGCCCGCCAAACTGTGAGGCGCCAAGATGCACGGTTTGAGGCGTTATCAGCCCACTGGCGGTGGTCAATGTGGCAGGCACCAAGAGATTTCTTTAGGCAGTCCTTGTACCTTTTCTTTGGTGCACCTCTGTCACGGTGGCCAGTGGAGAGCTCGCCATATAATACGATCTTGGGAAGGCGATGGTCCTCCATTCTGGAGACGTGACCCATCCAGCGCAGCTGGATCTTCAGCAGCGTGGACTCGATGCTGTCGACCTCTGCCATCTCGAGTACCTCGACGTTAGGGGTGTGAGCGCTCCAATGGATGTTGAGGATGGAGCGGAGACAACGCTGGTGGAAGCGTTCTAGGAGCCGTAGGTGGTGCCGGTAGAGGACCCATGATTCGGAGCCGAACAGGAGTGTGGGTATGACAACGGCTCTGTATACGCTTATCTTTGTGAGGTTTTTCAGTTGGTTGTTTTTCCAGACTCTTTTGTGTAGTCTTCCAAAGGCGCTATTTGCCTTGGCGAGTCTGTTGTCTATCTCATTGTCGATCCTTGCATCTGATGAAATGGTGCAGCCGAGATAGGTAAACTGGTTGACCGTTTTGAGTTTTGTGTGCCCGATGGAGATGTGGGGGGGCTGGTAGTCATGGTGGGGAGCTGGCTGATGGAGGACCTCAGTTTTCTTCAGGCTGACTTCCAGGCCAAACATTTTGGCAGTTTCCGCAAAGCAGGACGTCAAGCGCTGAAGAGCTGGCTCTGAATGGGCAACTAAAGCGGCATCATCTGGAAAGAGTAGTTCACGGACAAGTTTCTCTTGTGTCTTGGTGTGAGCTTGCAGGCGCCTCAGATTGAAGAGACTGCCATCCGTGCGGTACCGGATGTAAACAGCGTCTTCATTGTTGGGGTCTTTCATGGCTTGGTTCAGCATCATGCTGAAGAAGATTGAAAAGAGGGTTGGTGCGAGAACACAGCCTTGCTTCACGCCATTGTTAATGGAGAAGGGTTCAGAGAGCTCATTGCTGTATCTGACCCGACCTTGTTGGTTTTCGTGCAGTTGGATAATCATGTTGAGGAACTTTGGGGGACATCCGATGCGCTCTAGTATTTGCCAAAGCCCTTTCCTGCTCACGGTGTCGAAGGCTTTGGTGAGGTCAACAAAGGTGATGTAGAGTCCTTTGTTTTGTTCTCTGCACTTTTCTTGGAGCTGTCTGAGGGCAAAGACCATGTCAGTGGTTCCTCTGTTTGCGCGAAAGCCGCACTGTGATTCTGGGAGAATATTCTCAGCGACACTAGGTATTATTCTATTTAGTAGAATCCTAGCGAAGATTTTGCCTGCAATGGAGAGCAACGTGATTCCCCTGTAGTTTGAGCAGTCTGATTTCTCGCCTTTGTTTTTGTACAGGGTGATGATGGTGGCATCACGAAGATCCTGAGGCAGTTTACCTTGGTCCCAACAAAGCTTGAAAAACTCATGCAGTTTGGCATGCAGAGTTTTGCCGCCAGCCTTCCAGACTTCTGGGGGGATTCCATCCATACCTGCTGCTTTGCCACTTTTCAGTTGTTCGATTGCCTTATATGTCTCATCCAGGGTGGGAACCCGTATCTACAACCATCAGAAAGCTGTCCTGGTGAACATCAGAAGAAGCAAAAACAAATCAACACTGCAACCATGTTATGGAGCAGATATGAAGTGAGATTGTATTGATGTAGGTCAGGTTTGATGGTAGTTCTCTGTGGTTTTTTGTTATAGAATCCAAAAATTTTTCATTGAAAAAAGGATATTCTGAATAGTTTGAATAGACTGAAGATTCAAAACCAGGCTGGAAAACAGCATTTTTCAAATCTCTAAAATTTGACATTACGCGATATCATTTTGTTTGACAGAATTCTTTGGTGTGTAAAAAGCCTGAGAGGGTGAATATTACTTTTTTTTTAAAGATTCCAGCTCTTAAAAGATTCTAATCAATAACTTCAGTAATTATGTTACATAAAAAATGTAATCATGCATTTTCATTACAAATTTTTGGAGGTACAGGGATTGATAGCGAGTAATCAGCATGGTTTTGTCAGGGGTAGATCATGCTTGACAAACCTGATTGAGTTCGAGGGGGTTACAAAAAAGGTTGATGAAGGGAAAGCTGTGGATGTTGTCTATTTGGACTTTAGTAAAGCTTTTGAAAAAGTTCCCCACAGGAGGTTAGGAAAAAAGGTGGAGGCATTAGGTATAAATAAAGAGGTAGTGAAATGGATTCAGCAGTGGTTGGATGGGAGGTGTCAGAGAGTAGTGGTAGAAAATTGTTTGTCCAATTGGAGGCCGGTGACGAGTGGAGTTCCTCAGAGTTCGGTCCTGGGTCCACTATTATTTGTTATATATATTAACGATCTGGATGTAGGGGTGGAGAATTGGATAAGCAAGTTTGCGGATGACACAAAGATTGGTGGTGTTGTGGACAGTGAGGTAGATTACCGTAGATTAAAAGGTGATTTAGGAAGGCTGAAGGTGTGGGCTGAGAAATGGCTGATGTAATTTAATACAGATAAATGTAAGGTGCTACATTTTGGAAAGGCAAGTTTAAATAGGTCATATACATTGAATGGTAGACAATTGAGGAGTGCAGAGCAACAAAGGGATTTAGGAGTTATGGTAAATAGTACCCTCAAGGCTGATACTCAGGTAGATGGTGTGGTGAAGAAGGCATTTGGAATGTTGGCCTTCATAAATCGGAGTATTAAATTCAAGAGTAGGGAGGTTATGATGAAGTTGTACAAGGCATTGAGGCCAAATTTGGAGTACTGTGTACAGTTTTGGTCACCAAATTATAGGAAAAATATAAACAAAATAGAGAGAGTGCAGAGAAGGTTCACGAGAATGTTGACAGG
Organism: Narcine bancroftii; assembly: GCF_036971445.1. NCBI lineage: Eukaryota > Metazoa > Chordata > Chondrichthyes > Torpediniformes > Narcinidae > Narcine > Narcine bancroftii. The sequence goes on from NC_091475.1 coordinate 81,217,855, forward strand.
ATTTCAGGGTCTGAGTTACAGGGAAAGGTTGTGCAGACTGGGGCTTTTTTCTCTGGAGTGTAGAAGATTGAGAGGGGACTTGATAGAGGTGTTTAAGATTTTAAAAGGGACAGACAGAGTAAATGTGGATAGGCTTTTTCAATTAAGAAAGAGGGAGATTCAAACTAGAGGACATGGTTTAAGATTGAAGGGGGAAAATTATAAGGGGAACATGAGGGGAAATTTCTTTACGCAGAGGGTGGTGGGGATGTGGAATGAGTTTCCGGCAGACGTGGTCGAGGCGGGATCATTGGTTACATTTAAGGAAAGACTGGATCATTACATGGATAGGAGGGGACTAGAGGGGTATGGACCGGGTGCTGGTCAGTGGGACTAGGAGGGTGGGGATTTGCTATGGCATGGACTAGTAGGGCCGAACTGGCCTGTTCTGTGCTGTAAGTGGTTATATGGTTATCTTTCACTGCTACAGAACAAAGCATTTTACTTTGTACTTTATTGAGGTAGTTACTTTCACAATGTTAGGTTCAGGGCAGCCAACTTGCACTCGGCAAACCCCACAAACAGCAATTTAATGACAATTACATGAACCATTTTGCAAATTAATCAAAAGATAAACACCAAGTAGGATTCCTCAGTGAACTCAAAGAGACTAAGACTGGTTTAATACCTCAGCCAAAACACAGCACCCATCCATGCAGCACTGCCTTAACACTACACCAGTGTATCAGACTATACTTTTGTGCTGGTATTGGAAGTGAAACTTGACCCACAGACAAGCAACTCCACACAGTTGGCAAAGTTCCAAATCAAGGAAATCAATGGACAAGGGAAAGAAATTTAACTCCAGTTACTTCTGAAACATGCAATTTAATGGCAGCTATGCATTGTATTCAGTTTCCAAATGTTGTTCAGGTGGAGTTCTTATCAGTTCTGCCAAAGGTTCTATAGCTAAAGCAAACAGTGAGGGAGATAGTGGACATCCCTGCCAAGTTGCACTTGGTTCGATTATATATCCATTTACTGTCACCTTCACCAATGGTCCCTTATATAATGCTTTAATCCAATTAATATATTTCTCTGGTAGGTTGAACCGCTGTAGTACTTTAAATAAATAATTCCATTCTACCCTGTCAACGGTTTTCTCTGCGTAAAAGCAACCGCCACTGTTGGAGTCTTCTTTCCTTGTACTGCATGAATTAAGTTAATGAACTTAGAGATATTGTCCATTGTTTGTCTTTTCTTAATAAATCCAGTTTCGTCAAGTTTTACTATTTTTGGTACACAGACAGCCAATCTGTTTGCTCATAGTTTTGCTATTATCTGATTCCACCTGCATTGAATTCGCCCATCGTTATTGAATGAAGATCTACCGGGACCAATGCCTGAAGAGGGCGCACAAAATCAGTGAACCGGTGCGGACTCGAAAGGCCAACATGGCCTGTTTCCGCTCCGTAAATGGTTATATGGTTATATGGAGTGGTTCTGTACGGTACATTAAGCACAGAAAGCAATGGGACAATTTCAAGCCGAAGTTTCAACCGATATATTACCATTGATTATTTAACAAACTTTTAAGCTTCCAAATGAATGTGCTTGTGCTGAAAGATATGAAATCAGTACATAAAGGAAGCAAGAAAACACATGCACAATGATCAACTAAATACAGTAAAACACCTCTGCTATCTGTAATTCAAGCAACCTGCAACTTTAAGCAAGTGGCGAAAAAAAGGCAAGAAAAATAAATAAATAAATTGAAATAAATAAAGAATTAAATACAAATTTAAAATTTTCAAAGTAAATGTTCTCTGAAGTAACACAAACTTTTGGTGAAGATGGGAGCAAATATTCAGCCACTGGAGTGCCTTGGTTCTGCTTTGCTCATTGCAGCTGTTTGAATAAAGTTGTGTTTGAATAAAATGGTGTTGCCCAAGGATGAAGAACTTTGCTTGGAGCAGCTGTTTGAATAAACTTTGAATAAGGCTGTGTTTGAATAAAATGGCATCACCCAGGATGAAAAGCTAGTAAATGCTGCTTGCTGTTGGGGCATCTCTCTTAAAGTGTCTCCTCATCCCTGCCTAGTAGGAATCTTTATCTTTATTATTATTGTATATTATTAAGTATATTAGAAAGACTACCTGCAAACTTGTGTGTGTGGACTGGGGTTAATTATGATGTTATTATTTGCCTTTCAGGAGGCTCTGTGGCTTTTGCTTCAACTTGAAGAATAAAACTGGTCAAACCATAGCTTTGAAATCTTATTTGTGAACAAGTTCGAAAAAAAATTATGTATAACCATAGAAGAACAAGGCTTGATTGTATTATCAAAGGTTAGTAAACTAGACCAACTTGTATTTCAAAGAGGAAAACATATCTGAGCAAATGTAATGCAATTTGAAGATTAAACTAGCTAAAATTGTAATAGAAAGGAGTTGAAAAATACCAATATGCCAGTTAAATGCCTTTGTTCCTCTGAGGGGCAGGAACCTATAGATGCAACGATGGTCAAATGTTTTCATGGAATGTGACTGAAAATAAACTAAAATGCTTTAAGGTTTATATATTCATGCAAGTGAAGTTTGTTCAGTGTAAGGTCAAAATAGTATTTTTTTTCTTTTAAACTGTTTATTCTTAATGCAAGTGTATTAGTTAGACATGGTAAGAGTGAGACTCAAGCAACCAGAAAACTTAGTTATCCAGCATCTACTAATCCCCATAGGTGATGGATACCAGGGGTTTTACTAGACATGATCCAAATCATCAATATTAAATATTGATAAGATTCCCCCTCCTCCAAGTTCTGCACCGTATCACTGTTTAATGCATCTTATTTTCATCTACCTAGTTTCAAATTTGTTCAGCTGGAAACCAACAAACACTAATTACTTTAGCATCACCAAGTTATATCTGTTCTGTTCTCCCTTGACAGCAGGAAGGATATTATCAAGGCCAAGGATGGTAATATGCTGATAAATGCCTGCTTACATCAACATACTGTCAATCATTCCAAAAAAATACTTGAAGATACAAGTAAATCTTATTACAGGAGTGAAACCTGGTTTTTGAGGACAACACAACTTTGGAGTGAGATATTTGAATATTTGATATTTGTTGCTTCCATATTTGCACAGTTCACTGGCTTTGCCTCAACTTGAAGAATAAAACTGGTCAAACCATAGCTTTGAAATCTTATTTGTGAACAAGTTCGAAAAAAAATTATGTATAATCAAAGAAGAACAAGGCTTGATTGTATTATCAAAGGTTAGTAAACTAGACCAATTTGCATTTCAAAGAGGAAAACATATCCCAGCAAATGTAATGAAATTTGAAGATTAAACTAGCTAAAATTGTAATAGAAAGGAGTTGAAGAATACCAATATGCCAGTTAAATGCCTTTGTTCTTCTGAGAATTATTCAATATTCATTTTTAGTCATCAGAATAATTGTGGAAATATAATTACCGTAAATCCTTGCATAGCAGCACAATGAAAATAACTACCCTCCAAAATGAAAATGCACATGCTGGAATTGCACTAACCATCAAGTGGCATTATATTGAAGAGCTAAGTTTTATTCTCAACAGATAAGAGATATTATGTGCTTATTATCACATTGTTGTTTGTGGAAACTTGCTGTGCACAATAAGGTCACCACATGTCCTTCCTACATTACAACAACCATATTTCAAAAATGGTTCAATTGCTGTAACTCATTCGGATTCCACAACTGAAGTGTAATTCATATTCTTTTACTTTCACATTACCAAAATATTTGCCACATGCAGAACCTGAGGAGGTGATAGCAGAGAGGAGTTGCTAAAGAAGCAGTGATTTTCTCAATTTGTTTGTCTGCTTTTTCCATATCTCTCTCTGTCAAATTCACTTCCTGTCCTTGATCTTGCTTTGAATCATGTCACGCCTCTCAAAAAAATCCTGTTAATTCACTCTATTTCCCTCACTTCAATCTGATCAACAATTCCGTGGACAACATGATTCTTCAACTACAGAACAGAGAGGAAACTAATCTTTTACAACCCCTATGTCTGGTCAACTGTACTCTTTTTATGAATCACACCTACTAAAGCAGCACAAATCCATAAATGAGAATTTAAAATAAAATGGATGGATATCCACAGCAGGTCATTCAACATCTGTGCAGAACAGGAAAGTTTTGAAGCTTTGTGTGTGCAATCTTAGTTATAATTGTGAAGAAAGAAATTCATATACAATGTACTGTTTAGAGCCCTGCTGAGTATTTCCAGTATTTTCTATTGTTATTTCAGATTTCAGAATATATAACCATCCCTTTCATTTTACACTGGCTAAAATACAACATTATATTGCTTAATAAAACATCACGTCATTGAGATGGATAATGGTTTTGAGAATCATTCTTATGGCATTTACCATTAAGATAGTGGACAAAGATCATACACATAAATGTTTGAAGAGAGACTTGGAGAAAATAAAACATCCAAACTGGGCAAGACTCCACAATAAGAAACAATACTTCAGGCAGCTGTAAAAACAAGTTTTCTGCGACTCAGGCTAAAAACATTTGTTCTACATCTTTTGATGACTGAATGAGTTTAAATAGTTGGAAACCCCACAAATACAATTCAGTATTAACACCCAACCTAGGAAAAGAGTAAGGACAAAAACTGACCACAGAATCATGTAAAGGTGGAGCCTTGGGAAGATGTGAGAAGGAAAGAGAAATTTACGGATCCGTTGCTCACTACCATCCTATAAGATGTGCTGCAGAAGGACAAAATGGAATTTGGCTATGAAATTGTGTCTTTACTCCCAGTCTACTTTGCCTCAAGGGGCAACAAGATCTATGAGCAGACTCAGCAAAATGTTCAAAATTCACTGGAAGAATGAATGAATTGACATCAGTAGCTAGTATCCCCAGTACTGAGACCATGGTTTCACTCCAAATCTCGATAGGGCAGACCACATTCAGTCACCTGCCTGATACCAGACTTCTGAAATGAACACTATTCTTGAGTTCTTCCAGTGGAAAGAAACTCAGACAAGCAGCAAAGGTTCAAAAATGTGTTCAAAGCCATGAAGAAATATAATATCTCCATCAACTCCTTGGAATCTCTGGCCCATGTTCTCCCAAAGTGGAAAAAGTGCATTCAGGACAATGCTGAGCATCTGAAGGTTGAGCATTTAGAGTGCACATAGACTCTGCATAAGCCACAAAAGGAGTGTATCACCTCACAAACTACCCACTGAGCCACCTACCTACCCTATCTGTACGAGAATTTACAGTTCCAACATTGGTTTAGTGGTAGTTAATGAAACCGGAGTAGTAGTGAGTCAGTCACAATCCCAAGTTACTGACTAAGAAGATATGAGCAAGCTACAAGAGTCCCACTTTCAAGAAACCAAAAGAGACAGGCTGCGGATAACACAAGCAGATGTTGAGTATCATACATCTGGCACAGCTAAGGGATGACCCAAGTGTAGCCATGACCCTAGAGGAGGAGAAGGCCACCTGGTTAGAGTTTGCCTTCCTGTTTAAGGTACTGGAGAAAATAGGGATAGGCCCAACTTTTATAAATTGGATTAGGGTGCTGTATCATATGCCAAAGCCAAAAATTGTGACCAATGGGCAAATTTCTCCAGCCTTCTCACTAATGAGATCTACTAGACAGAGGTGTCCATTGTCTCCATCTCTATTCATTTTGGCTATAGAACTGCTGACTGAAGCCATACAATGGTTGAAGGTCAAGGGGTTCAGAGCGGGATAGGAAGAAGACAAAATCAATCTATTTGCGGATGATGGGCTGATATATCTGATAGACCCAGCAAGTTTGTTGACAAAGCTTCACTCCACTCTGAAGGATTATGGGAAAGTCTCGGGCACAAGATTAATTGGGACAAGAGCAAAATTATGCCACTTACAAAAGGGAACTATAGTCAATTCAAAGAAAACAGTCAATTGAAGTGGCCAGAAAAGGGGATCAAGTACCTGGGAGTCAGGATGGACGATAATCTACAAAATTTATACAAGCTAAATTATAACCCCCCTTGCTCAAAAAAAATTGAGGAGGACCTAAGCAAATGGATGACCATGCCCATCACATTGGTGGGCAAGGTCGTCAATTGTATCAAGATGAACGCGTTTCCAAGGCTTCAGTACCTCTTCCAGACTTTGACATTGTATTGCCCCAGGGATTCTTTCAGAATATTAATTCACAGGTAAGAAGGTTCATTTGGAACAGGAGATGGGCCAGGGTCTCCATGCAGAAATTAAACTGGGATTATAGTCTGGGCGGACTGAGATTAACGGATTTTTAAAAATATTATTGGGCAGCACAGTTGAGGTATAGCTCACTCTTTGAGGGAGGAGGTATACTATCCTCGGCAAAAATAGGTTTGCACACAATAGGTGAGAAGATAGCAGATGACTTTATTTATAAATGGGACTCTAAATTGTTATTGGGTGATAAAGACACCCCATTATTCTTTAGGTATGCAACAAGAATAATCAATATACTGGGGTTGTTGCCAAAAACACTCCGGAGTCAGAATAGTTTAATAACATTGACAATAGGTAACAAGATCGTGGACACCTGGTGCCAGAAAGGGATCAGATGTATCGAGGACTGTTATGAACGGGGGAAGCTCATTTCACTTGAACAACTTAAAAATAAATATGATTTGTCAAACAGGACATTCTTTTGGTATCTTCAGTTAAGGTCTTTTTTAAGGGACAAATTAGGTCTAGTATGGTCCTACCGGTGTGCAGTGGCATGGAGGCCCTAATTCAAAAGAGGAATATGTAAGTTTATTAGATCAATGTATTTTTTACTTCAAGCAGAAAGCCCGAAGCTGGGTCTTCATAAATCTAGGCAAAGGTGGGAGTCAGACTTAGGTGTAACGATTGATGAATGGTGCTTGTCAGACCTGTATCACGACAGCATGACCTCAATTATTGATACTCGATACAGGCTGGTGCAGTATAATTTTTTTAACCAGTTGTGCTATAAAGAGCAGAAACTGAACAAGGCTAAACCAGAAATTATAGATTGATGTTTTAAGTGTGGGAACTCAACCTGCTCATGCTCCAAGGTAAGAAACCCTTTTGGGTAGATCTAGGCCAAGTTCTAGAAAAAAAAATCATAGATAAAGAATTTCCCGTTGGGAAATATCACGGACATAAGGCTTACAATGAAGCTGTCCAAATTTCAAATCCAATTTGTGTTGATTGCTTTGGTGGTAGCCAGGAAGTGCATAGCGGTTGCTTGGAAGTCTGTCCCTCAATTAGGCATTGCGTTCTGGAATGCGGAAATGCAGAGCTCTGTTCCCTGGAGAAAATTACCTATATCTTAAGGTGGAAATACGACACCTTCCTTAAAATTTTGTAACCGTACCTGCGTGATATGGGGGCAAATAATATAGTGTAGTTCCTTGTGCTTCATCACTCTGTCTATTCCTACCAATCCTCTCCTTGGGAGGGTGGGGGGGGTGGGGGGATACATCCATCTTAATTAGGTTGAGTTAAGAAAATTTAAAGACCTGGAGGCCAGTGGTTGGGTCTTAGAATCTCTGTTCTTTCGTTAAGTTTGTTTTTACAGAGGAGGAGTCACGTGATGGAGTAGTGGCCGGACGGTGAACTCCAGCCCTCTCCAGAAAAGTCGGGAAAAACAAAGGAAAACACAAAGGCACAGAAATAAAAGTTACAGAAAAGTGAGTATAAAGGTGGAAAGAAGATGGCGACAAAAAAAGAAAAATCGAAAGCAACGGTAAGAAGAGAGGAAGAGAAGACAAAAGAGGAAAAAGGTGAAGGCCTTACCTGTCCGAAGAGGCCCGCTGCGGAGAGAGAAACCCGCTCCCTCAGGTCGGTAAATAATGGACTACAAAAATGGCTCGCAGAGCCGAGTAAAAGTGCGCAACCGCGCATGAAAAAAAAACACACCGACAGGAGGGGGGACCAGCTGGGGAGTCGATCTCCACAGCCGGCAACGACAGCTGCAGAACACCTGCAGCAAGAAGAGACCACAGAAGACAATAGAAACAAGAAAGAAGAGGAGGAAAGGGCACCAAAGAAACAACAGATGGCCAACCCAGAGGAAGAAGAAGAGGAAGAGGAAGAGTACAGTGAAATAGAAGAAGAAAAGAAAGGCAAGATAAAGGATATACTTGCTCTTATTAAAGGATACATGGAGTCATTTAAAGAATGGCAAACACAGGAATTTAAGGATTTAAGAAAAAGAATAAACAACACAGAAGGGAAAATAAATAAAATGGAGATGACCTTAACAGAAATGGGAAAGAAAATGGACAAGATGGAAGAGCGGGCAGTAGCAGCAGAAATGGAGGTAGAAGACTTAAAAAAGAAATTGGAGAAATCTAATAAAAAAACTAAAGAGACACAAGAACTACTAGCTCAAAAAATAGATACAATGGAAAACGATAACAGAAGAAATAACATAAAGATAGTGGGCCTTAAGGAAGATGAAGAAGGCAAGAATATGAGGGAGTTTATAAAAGAGTGGATCCCTAAGACCCTAGGATGTCCAGAACTACAGCAAGAAATGGAAATAGAAAGGGCACATAGAGTATTGGCCTCTAAACTACAACCACAACAAAAACCAAGATCTATTGTAGTAAAATTCCTAAGATATACTACAAGAGAAAAGGTACTGGAGAAGACAATGGAAAAAGTAAGAGAGGGCAACAAACCACTGGAGTATAAAGGGCAAAAAATCTTCATTTATCCAGATATAAGTTTTGAACTCCTAAAGAAGAGAAAAGAGTTCAATACAGCAAAGGCGATTTTATGGAAGAAAGGGTATAAATTTATACTAAAGCATCCAGCGGCATTGAAAATATTTATTCCAGGACAACAAAACAGACTATTCTCGGATCCAGAAGAAGCACGAAAATTTGCAGAACAATTACAAAAATAGACTGAGGGAGGAAGACGGGTAATGAGAGTTAAAATGATCACGATTGATATGTATGTGGGTAAAGACAAAAATAGACTGAGAGATGAAGACGGGTAATGAGAGTAAAAATGATCACGATTGATAAGTATGCGGGTAAAGAGGTATAAGAGTGAATAGAGACAATGAGCATACGTGAATGTAACTGTACTTAGAGGAAAATATAGATAGTATAGACAAGAATTAATAAGGGAAGGTAATGGAATAGAGAGAATAAGGAGGGAATTGAAAGAGTGACCTTTGAGACATATGAAAAGTGAAATCTTTTCTGGGGGGGGCGGGGTGGGGGGAAATAGCGGTCACTGCAAAATCAGTTGACGCTTGCGAGTGGATTCGCAAATCCAAATGGAGAGGGGAGATGTGGTTGTCCGACAAGGGATAAAGGACAACTCAGGAGGTGAAGGGGAGATTGGGGAGAAATAAGATAGAAATAGGAGAATAAGGAAAATGTTGGATGTTGTAGGAATGTTGTCTTATAAAGAGTTGAAAATAAGAAAACAGAAATGGAAAAGGAGGAAAGGTAATGATGGAAAAACGGAAAGAGAAGATAAACAAAATATAAAAGGGCTATGCTGAACTATATGACTTTAAATATTAATGGAATACATAACCAAATTAAAAGGAAGAAACTACTAAATTTAAATGAATAAATGTATTCCATTAGAAAAAATAACATATAGGTTAAGAAATAATATTGAAATATTCGAACAAGTATAGGAGCCTTACATTAAATACAATAGCGAAAACCTACCGGGGACAAACATTACCTAAGTTGATGGAAGGAGAAGGAAAGAAAAGAATGGACTCAGTAGAATTTCTGGTGTAATTTTGCTGAATGACAACATTGTCTGACTGGCTTAATGCAACCTAGATTGTATACCTAAAATGGATGAGGGGGGGGGTGGGGGGATGGCTTGGGAGGAAGGGGGGGGGAGAAAAAGTCACTGTATATGTGTGAAAAAGAAATAGTGTATATCATGGATAATGTGATTTATGGTGTGAAAAATAAAAAAATTTTTAAAAAAAGTTTGTTTTTACAGTTTTGTAAGAATTTTTTGTGTGTAGTTTTAATTTTTGGTTATTATGTCCCTATTATGTCTGGAAGGTAAAGGGATACTAAAATTCTACAGGAATAGGGGATGAGGACTAACTTATTGTTGCTGTTTTTCTTTTTCAACCACATTGGTTGGGATAAGGGGGGGGGGATGAGAGTGGGGTGGTGGAAAAATTGGACTCAACGGTGAAGCTTGTATATAATTGGAAAATTTTGTTTTATTATCATGGTTTATTATGGATTGTTGACACTATTTGAGTTTGAAAAATTATTTAAAATATTTTTTTTTAAAAACAAATGGATGGATTGAATGATAACCTTCTTTGCAGGACTTTTTGATTCAATAAGCCCTACAGGATGGCAACATTTCCAGAAATCGAGAGAAGTAGGTTGCAGCAATGAACACACCATTAGCTTTAGCAAACTGTAGTAAGCTTTTTATCAAGGCTAATCTCAAGGTTCAGGCATTCTTTCAGAGGGGGCACAAAAAATTCCATTAAAGATCGCTAAAACCATGGGATTATTAAGTGATTACCCTGACAAATATCTCCATGTTAATATATGCACAAGAAATCTCCCAATAATCCAGTGAAAAACCATAAGTGTGAAAATTCATTTACATAAAGCTTTGTTGCTCCACTACAAGATCTTAACTTTAGAAATACCTTTTGGGCAGGATATTAAACCAAAGATGATGAATAGGACTTCTTCAAAATGACTTGAGCCAACATCCCCTTCAAACAGATCAATGAAACTGGTGATCTGGTTTGCTGGTTATAGGAGGTTGGAGTAGGCAGCAAACTTACATATTTCAAAAGGTAGTGTACTTCAAACTTTGTGGGGCATGGTTACATGGAAGGAAACTGCCTCAGTAAATTCTTTATGTTGAATTTAATAAACTCTAGACGTCAGTGAAGTATTTATTACCATATACACAAATGTTCTGCCAAAATGCACTAAGCCTGTTACTGCAGCCACAAATACACAAGCTACACCAACAATGGTATAAATTAAATTACCACAATATGCCAAGACAGAAAGAGATAATAAATATAAAATTACAAATAAATATTCATAGTTGCAGTTATTGCAAGAATAAAAGTAATTTTTTTTAAAAACTGTTCTTGAACCTAGGGGACTTCAGGCTTTTGTACTTTCTAGCCAAAGGAGGTTGTGGCCAGAATGATGATAGCAATGAGTTTTTTGACATACATACAAGGATGCACTGAAATAGAGTCTCACAGATGAACTTGCTGCAGCCAAACAGGTACTTTGTTAAAACAACAATTCCAGTAGTATATATTAAATCACTGTACAGAAAGAGATAATAAATATACAGTTGCAGAAGGGCAAGAAAAAAATATGGTGTTTCAATAGTGTACCTGTAGTGGTCACCTTCCCTGAGGTAGCAATCTCAGATAGATATCTGCCCATGATGGACTCATCACTTTCTGCATTCCTTTGTGCTCGAGTTTCCAACCCATGGTACATCTGCGATGGAGTAATCAATGACATGCCAAATCTCCTCAGATGACTTAGAAAGTAGAGGTGCTTATGTGACTTCACATCAAGGTCCCAGAGAGGACATTGGTTCAGGAACTGAATTAGATATCATAGGAAGAAATATGGGCAAAGAAACATTGGACATATCAGTGGTTGATGCACAGCTAGTGGTTGATGTAAATTTGCCAAAGAAGAAAAAATTCAGTGTTCAGGTGGCAAGGTGAGGATAAAGGACTTCAGGACGAGAAACATTTAGAAGAAACAGAGGTAAAGGATGTGTAAATCTGATACATAGTGTGTCCTTTTGAAGCTCAAACTGGTCTGAACAGACCACCCAAGTCAAATCTGAACTCTCTCAGTGTAATGGGGATTGCACTAGCAATAAAATAGTGGGTCAAATATCCTGGCCCATCACACAAGATTGCAGCCAGAGCAAGTTTTCAATCATCAACCACAACAAGAGATGAGCAAACTTCATACAGATGGAAAGTAAAGTTTGTCTGGGAATGGAGTGGATGTAAGCAATCAACTAGATCATAGATTCTCATGGTGGGGCGTGGGAACATTTTGGTGGGGCGTGGGGCTTAAGAATATTTTAGTGGGGCGTAGGAATATTTTGGGAAATAATTAAAAAGTTGGTTTGAAAGATGTTGTGAAAAATGTGACTTGTCAGCACAGTCAGTACAACACAATTGTGGTAATTTCCACGTAAAATCACTTTGTTCTTTTTATTTTCATAACGTCTTTTTGCTCTTCTGATGTTTATTTGTTGTTTTTCTTATTTTAACTGTTGTTATCCTTGTTGAACATTATTTTTTATACTTTTTCTGACCGGTCTTATTATCATCCATTCCAAATTATCTCATCGGTGTCAAGGATTCCAAATTATCTCAACGGTCCATACCCCTTTACTTTTTTCAGTTCAGTAGTGAGTTCTGCATCTGTAGGTATCTTTGATTGGGGTGCGGGGTGGGGGGGGTTGGAGTGCAGGGAAGTTTACCTCAAGTGCCAGCCTGAGGGGGTCACCAAAATTGGGGGGAAAAAAGAGACCCAAGAAAGTAAAGCACAAGGCTTGTGCTGTTTTGAAAAAATCTGTGAGAAAAAATGTCAGAAACTACGCTAGTTTTTTTTTTCTTTTTTTTTAGGGTCAGTATTCTTCCTTTGATTCAATAATTACTTTTATTACATTTTTCAATTCTAACACATAATAAAATATTGATTAATCTGTTTCAGGGAGCTCGTATATTAAAAATGAGCAGACCAAGCAAGCAAAAGGTTCGTCAATATTCAGTGGAGTTATTGAAGTTTAGCAAGGGAACTGTTGCTACATTTTCCATTATCTTATTTAGGACAATGCGGCTTCAGTGCTGTTAGTGATTTGCTACAAGCTGAGAGAAACTGACTGGAAATTACAAAACGTGGAGATTTAAGGTAGAAACTAACAAAATTAGTCCCTCCAATCAAAAAGGTCTGCAGCGGGGGGGAGCAGGAGAGGGAGGGCGGGGAGAGGGGGGGAGGGCAAGAAAAAGTGGTCAGATGAATGAAACCAAGTCATACACTGGCAATAAAGGCTGCCAGTGGTGGAATCTGATGAGATGGTGGGAATCATGATATCAAGAGACTCTAGGTGGAACAGAGGGGTTGTGGGAGTGGGATGTGAGAGTAGAAGAATCAGTAGGGAGATGGGCATTGAAGATTGTTGGTGCCCACAAGAGGGGGTGAATGAGAATGGGTAGAGGCAGGGAAGAGCAGAGGGAGCTCAGAAGAGAAGAGAGGGTACTCAATATCTGAAATTAGTAAAGTTGATATTCACATCATTGGGCTGTACAGATGGAACACAAGGTGTTCTTTCTTGAGTTTAATGTTGGGCCTCACACTGGCAGTAGGGAAGGCCCAGCACCAACAATTCAATGTGGGAATGGGAAAGGGAGCTGAAATAGCACGTAACGAGGAGTTCAGGGTGGCTATTGTGTATGATAATGATAAAGATGATAGATAATGATGTGCTTATTTTCATTTGTATTGTACAGAACAATGTTTCTGTTCACTGAAATTCTTGCCACAGGCCAATAGGTGCTTCACAAAAATAACTACATTAAATTAACAAGAGGTGCTGGACTTCAAGTTTCTGTACCTTCCACCCGAAGGGTAATGGGGTGCCTTATGCTGTTGGCTGCCTACTTCTGGCATCACCTCACATATCTTTTCAAAAGGATGGGAGGTCAGAATCAGCGATGGACTATGTTTGCTAACCACTGCAACTTTCTGCACTCCTGCATACTCGCAATGTTCTGCAAAATAGTCCCCAAGCCTGAATTTGGTCTCACCAATGTCGAAGAATCTACATCAGGAGCACTAAATTAAGTAGATAAGGTTCAAGGAGACACATGTTGAGCTTTGGATGGGCTGATCGGGACTCTGGATGGTGGTGAGGGAGGAGGTGCAGTTGCAGTGCAAGGTACCAGAGATCACAGAGAGTTGGATGGGGAGGGTGGAGTAAACAAGGATGATGGGGTTGAGTTGTTGCTGGTGAAAACAATGGAGATCAATGTACTGAATGGTGAGGCCTAGTGAGGTGAGAGATGAGAACAAGAGGAATCTTAGCCCTGTTCTATTTGGAGGGAGCAACTCAGAGTCAGCAGAAACAGAGGAGATGGTTTGAGTGACCTGACTACACAACGCAAGCGCTGTTTGAAATGGATATTTTAGATGTCCTGAAATGGAAGGCCTCATCTTAAGAGAAAGGGATGGGATACTTCCAGGAGACCAGGATGGAGGAGGTGTAGTCAAGGTAGCTGTGGGAGTCAATGAATTTGTAGTAAATGTCAGTGTATAGATTGTCTCCAAGGATGGAGACAGATCCAGAAAGGGAAGTTCAGAAATTGAAAGAAAACTTCAGATATGGTAACAGGCCATTTCGGCCCACATGTCCATGCAGCCTAATTTACACCCCATTATCCAACACCCCCAGTACATTTTTGAATGATGGGAGGAAACCGAAGACCCCGGAGGAAACCCACACAGACACAGGAAGAAAATACAAACTCCTTACAGACAACACAAGATTCAAATCCCGGTCCACTAACCACTACGCCAACCATGCCACCCAAAGTCCAAGTAAACCTCAGAGCAGGTGGAGGTTAGCAGCAAGGTTGATAAAATTGACACGTTCTGCACAGGTGCAGGAAGCAGCCCCAATACAGTCATCAGTCTATCATGGGAAGAACTGAGTATGGTGCTGGGGTAGGCACAGAACAAAGACTGTACCACTTAGTCCACCAATAGGCAGATATCACTGGGACCCATGTGATTGCCTATTGCTACACCTTTGATTTGAAGGAAATGAGAGACGTGGAAGGTGAAGTTATACAGGTGAGAACAAGTTGTGCCAAGCAGGTGAGTGTTGGTGGAGAGGAACTGGTCAGAATATTGTTCCAGGAAGGAGTGAAAGACTTCAAGATCTTCCTGATGGGGGACAGAGGTGTACAGAGACTGGACAACTGTGGTGAAGATGAGACAGAGAGGGCCAGGAAGTTGGCCAAGTGATGAAAGTGATAACCTCTTCCTACATCTCCACCATTCTTTGTCCTCTTGGACACCCCATTCAAGACTTTTACCCTCTCTGACTTTTCATTTCTAACTGTCAATGCGACACTAACCACCTCATCTTCTCCATTCTCCTCACACATTCTAACCTCGCCCCTTTTGTTAAGTTTCAGATTCCAGCATCTGCAATCTCCTGTGTCTCCATGTATAGAGGAAATTGAGCAGATCTGGTATATATAAATTTCCAGAATGTGTTTCATAAGCGATCTCACAAGAGACTGACTAAAACAAAATCAGACCAAAAACAATAGAGCTACAATTACTACTTGTTATTTAGGTCATCCATTAACTTTAACTCTATTTCCTGTCCAACAACCAATTTTTCTTCTATTGGTGTAATAAATGCTTACACCACATGAAAAAGAGAAAATTTTAAATTTTTTAAATTTAGACATACAGCAGTCACAGGCCATTTCAGCCCACAAGTCTGTGCTGCCCAATTTACATCCAATTAATATACAACCCCGGTATGTTTTGAATGATAAGAGGAAACCAGAGCCCGCAGGGAAAACCCACGAAGACACAGAAGAATATACAAACTCCTTAGCGCGGGATTCAAACCACGGTCCCAATCGCTGGCATTGTACTGACTTCTACACCAACCACGGCATATTAGATTTGAGAAGTATTTGTTGAAGATGCCAAATTATCAAGTTTGACAACATTGAATGCAAGTGTTAACATTTAAGAAAGGATGTGGAAAGACCTTAAATCAGTAAGGAACAGTGAATACACTTTATGTGAGATACTCAGAAGACTGCAGATGCTGGAAGCTGGCCAAACATAATATGCTGGAGGAACAGGTCTCCTGATGCAGGGTTTCGGCTTGAAACGAAGACTATTCAGACACTGATGCAGCTTATCCTGCTGAGTTCCTCCACCAGATGTATTTGGTTACATTTTATGGGAGAAAGTCTTTCCTAATTTTATTCCTAGCTCTCACTTTATAATTATGCTCCCTTACAGTTATTCCAACTGAGAAAAGCCAAGAAGCTAGCATACACAAGGTGGGAAGCATCGGTGCAAATGACACCATCAATTACCTCTCCATACTCAGAACTGTGCACAACAATGCCCCAAGTTTAGCTACATCCACCTTGCCAACATCCCATTTAATATGGAACACATGTTAATCTGCACATGTAAACATCACTCCTCCATCCACATGTTTGATGCCCCAATCCTACAGAAAATACGGTGAAGTGAGGAAAACAAACACTTCCACATTTACTGGAATCTCACGAGGGTTTAACCCTTCTGGGTTAAAGTAAATACACAGAATTGCTGGAGAAACTCAGCAGGTCCTGCCATGTCCATAGGACTCAAAGATTTATAACCAATGTTTTAGGCTTGAGCCCTTTTGTCAAGTTATGATCTGTTCAAGGATTCTTGTTCCAGGCCTTCTGGACTGTTGCATTCAGTCTCTAGCAAGGCTATTTCAACCCTGAAGCACAAAATCTCAATTGGTAACAAATTAGCACCTCATTAAAGATCTAAAATAGAGGCTCCCTGCCTTAAATCTCGAATATTTCACTGCTTCTACGGTCCTTTCAGTTTAAAAGATTTGTGACCTTCAGAAAAATAATTTCACCTGAAGTCCAATTTAAATGGCAACTCCTTATTTCCTCCCCCTCACCTTAAAAGCATATCTTCTGGTGAAAAAAAAGACTGATTGTACACCCTATCAATGTCTTTTGTGATTTTATAAACATCTATCACGTCTCCCCTCAGCTTCATACAGTGAAAACAACCTAAATTCATCCAACCTCTCTCTATAACTCGTAACAGCTTACTGAAGGGCCCTCCACTCATCAATTACCATCACCTTCTCAAAAACCTCAATCAAATTGGTAAGACATGATCTGACTATGACTTCCAAATGTGTCTAAAGCCTATCCCAAATATTCTTTCCAATATTTTCCCTTCAACTGATGTGAGGTTTACAGGCTTATAATCTCCTCAATTATCCATTCATCCCTTGTTGAATAAAGGTGCAAAGCTACTCTCCAGTCCTCTTGGACCTCTCACTAGTGAGAAGGCAAACTTCTCTATCAAGGCCCCAGCAATCATTTGCCTCTTTCAATAACTTGGGAAATATCCCATCTGGCCCAGGGGACAATACTCCTCAAAAAAAAAAACAGCATCACCTCTTTACCTATCTCAAAGGGCCCTAACACAAGCATTCTCTACACTACATTCCCTATCACTGTTCATGCCCTTCTCCTATGAAAATACTGATTTACCTTACTCATTTAGTACCTCACCTGCTTCCTCTGACACCAACTATAAACTCCATCTTTTGTTCTTAAGTGATGTTAGGTCTGCTTTGTTCATGAATGAGTGAGACAAACACCAGACTGAGTCGAAATCAGGGTTCTTTGTTCTTTATTACCGGATTGTAACACTTGCGACTAAACATGTTAGTCGGAGAATGCATTCTGCCGTTATCAGCAAAATGGTGATTTTTTATACCCTTGGATATGTGCTTAGAACATCATCATATCATTACTTGTCCAATGACTAAAACTGTTGCTATCCTTTCCCTGCTAGCTTCCTGCCTCTCAATCCATCAATGTCTCTCTTATCTTGTAAGTACAAGGATGCATTCACATCTTGTTACAGCCCTATACATTCCCATCTCATGATGTTTTACCTAACAGGAGTACAAGGACACCTCCCCTTCTTGTTACTGCCCTGTACAGGGTAACTCCCTACACATTCCCATCTCATGATGTTTTACCTTACAGTGATCATAACCTCTCCCTAGTCATCCTCATTTTAATGCAAGTACACAAAATTCTCAACCAGTGGGCCACCACATGTTTCCATGTGGGTCTTTAAATATGTGAAATAAAATAGCCATACGTCACTTCACATCCACGATACGTTCTGTGAAATAAGACGTTATGCGATTTGGATGCTGGGCAAACACCATACAGTACTTACCAAACCTATATAGGATACCAGTATTGACCAAATACAGAAATGAATTTCAGCTAATGTATCTAGCAAGGTAAATATGAGGTAAGTAGGTTAATACTGTATACCTAATGTATAATGTATAATCTTCTTTCTTTGGCTTGGCTTCGCGGACGAAGATTTATGGAGGGGGTAAAAAGTCCACGTCAGCTGCAGGCTCGTTTGTGGGTGACAAGTCCGATGCGGGACAGGCAGACACGGTTGCAGCGGTTGCAGGGGAAAATTGGTTGGTTGGGGTTGGGTGTTGGGTTTTTCCTCCTTTGCCTTTTGTCAGTGAGGTGGGCTCTGCGGTCTTCTTCAAAGGAGGTTGCTGCCCGCCAAACTGTGAGGCGCCAAGGTGCACGGTTTGAGGCGTTATCAGCCCACTGGCGGTGGTCAATGTGGCAGGCACCAAGAGATTTCTTTAGGCAGTCCTTGTACCTTTTCTTAGGTGCACCTCTGTCCCCCAAAGTTCCTCAACATGATTATCCAACTGCACGAAAACCAACAAGGTCGGGTCAGATACAGCAATGAGCTCTCTGAACCCTTCTCCATTAACAAAGGCGTGAAGCAAGGCTGTGTTCTCGCACCAACCCTCTTTTCAATCTTCTTCAGCATGATGCTGAACCAAGCCATGAAAGACCCCAACAATGAAGACGCTGTTTACATCCGGTACCGCACGGATGGCAGTCTCTTCTATCTGAGGCGCCTGCAAGCTCACACCAAGACACAAGAGAAACTTGTCCGTGAACTACTCTTTGCAGACAATGCCGCTTTAGTTGCCCATTCAGAGCCAGCTCTTCAGCGCTTGACGTCCTGCTTTGCGGAAACTGCCAAAATGTTTGGCCTGGAAGTCAGCCTGAAGAAAACTGAGGTCCTCCATCAGCCAGCTCCCCACCATGACTACCAGCCCCCCCCCACATCTCCATCGGGCACACAAAACTCAAAACGGTCAACCAGTTTACCTATCTCGGCTGCACCATTTCATCAGATGCAAGGATCGACAATGAGATAGACAACAGACTCGCCAAGGCAAATAGCGCCTTTGGAAGACTACAACCAACTGAAAAACCTCACAAAGATAAGCGTATACAGAGCTGTTGTCCTACCCACACTCCTGTTCGGCTCCGAATCATGTGTCCTCTACCGGCACCACCTACGGCTCCTAGAACGCTTCCACCAGCGTTGTCTCCGCTCCATCCTCAACATCCATTGGAGCGCTTTCATCCCTAACGTCGAAGTACTCGAGATGGCAGAGGTCGACAGCATCGAGTCCACGCTGCTGAAGATCCAGCTGCGCTGGATGGGTCAAGTCTCCAGAATGGAGGACCATCGCCTTCCCAAGATCGTGTTATATGGCGAGCTCTCCACTGGCCACCGTGACAGAGGTGCACCAAAGAAGAGGTACAAGGACTGCCTAAAGAAATCTCTTGGTGCCTGCCACATTGACCACCGCCAGTGGGCTGATATCGCCTCAAACCGTGCATCTTGGCGCCTCACAGTTCGGCGGGCAGCAGCCTCCTTTGAAGAAGACCGCAGAGCCCACCTCACTGACAAAAGACAAAGGAGGAAAAACCCAATACCCAACCCCAACCAACCAATTTTCCCTTGCAACCGCTGCAACCGTGTCTGCCTGTCCCGCATCGGACTTGTCAGCCACAAACGAGCCTGCAGCTGATGCGGACATTACCCCTCCATAAATCTTCATCCGCGAAGCCAATCCAAAGAAAGAAGAACTTGGGTTCCCACTGGGTATTTTGGTTTCCACCCACATCCAATAGAAGCTAGAAGATTCAAAGCTAACTGTAAAATAGGTGGGGGCAAAAGTATCAAGACAGAGTTGATGGACATGAGAAAATAGGGAGACATGATGAATAAGTCTCATTGGCATATTCCAACAGGCACAGTCTCAATGACTGTAAGAAAATATCAGACATTAATTAAAAGCACAGCACAAAAGCAAATGATTCAACGCAGCTGGTCAACAATGTTTGTTTTTGTTTCATACAGTGCACCTCCCATCATTTACCCTTTCCATATCTTCCCTTTTCTTGCACCTTTTTATCAAGTTTCCTCCCAAAAGCATCTCCAATATTTCCCTCCACCATTCCAGGGGCTGCAAGACTCACTTAAACCTTAAGATACAGGATCAGAAGTAGGACATTTGGATTGTTGAGTCTGCTCCACTTTCCAATCATGAGCAGATCCATTCTCCCACTCAGCCCCGCTCCCCTGTCTTCTCCCTAGAACCTTTGATACCCTAACTATTCCAATACATATCAATCTCTGCCTTAAATACACCCAATGACCTCCACTGCTGTAGCACATTTCAGTGGTTCACAGTCTCTGGCGAAAGAAATTGCTCCACATCTCTGTTTGAAACAAGTGCCCTTCAATCCTGAACTTCCTCTTGTCCTTGATTCCCCTACCATGGGGAACAACTTAACCACATCTACACTGTCCAGGCCTTTCAAAATTCAAAATACTTCTACCACAGGGGTGGCCAAATTTTTCAGTTGTGAGCCACATACAGAAAAATGTAAGAAGTCACGAGCCAAACAATATTAAGTCCAACAGTTTTAACCAACATCGGTTCCCAACCTTTTACTTTCCACTCACATACCACTTTAAGTATTCCCTATGCCATAAGTGTTCTGTGATTAATAAGGGATTGCTTAAGGTGGTATGTGGGTGGAAAGAAAAAGTTTGAAAACCACTGTTTTAATCATTCCAAATTGATTCGTTATGTGCAGTTTCATAACTCCAAAGGAAATGGGCCAATGACAATTTTTCTCAAGCAACAATTGGGTCTAGAGCAGTGATTCTCAACCTTCTCTTCCCACTCACATACCACTTTAAGCAATCACTTACTAATCACAGAGCACCAATGGCATAGGGAATACTTAAAGTGGTATGTGAGTGGAAAGTAAAAGGTTGTGAACCACAGCTTTAACGGGTCATTTAAAGACTGTACAGAATCGACGGTACGGTTGGACCCTGCGGGGGAGCGCTGAGACTTTGCTCCCCGTGGATCATACTAGTGGCAGCACTGCCATTACAGCAGCAGCATTACCATTATTTTGATCTTCCAACAGGCCACAGTTGGGCAGTGGCCCGTAGCTTGACCACTCCTGTTCTACAAGGTCCCCCTTCATTCCGAATCATCAAACATTCCAGTAATTATTCTTCTAAGTCTTTTCTGAACCCTCTCTAATGCCCCAAATCCTTTCTACTCCAAGTCAGGTCCCACCAGTACCTTATATAGCCTCAACATCATAACTCTATTCTTATATCCTATTACTCTCGATATGAATACATTTGCATTCTTCACCATCAACTCAACTTGGAGATCAACCTTTACAGAATCCTGCACGAGGACTCCCAAGTTCTTTTGCACCTCCGAATTTTGAATTTTCTCCCCATTCACTTTTGGGTGAGTCATTAAAGGAGTGAAACACAAACGTTTGCAGATACTGTAAAGCTCCTACCCCGTAACCTCATTAACAGCACCCTTGGCACCTACTCCTGTGGCTGCAGGAAATGCTACACCTGCACCCACACCTCTTCTCTCACCACAATTTGGAGCACCAAACAACCCTTCTAAGTGAAGTAAGATGTCATCGACTTCATCCAGTGCTCCCTTTATAGTCTCTTCTACATTGGAGAGACTGGATGCACTCTGGGAGATTGCTTTGCTAAGCATCCTGGCTCTGGGCGTTGCAATAATGGGGTCCTCCCAGTGACAACCCATTTTAATTCCCCACTCTATTCCCACAACAACTTCTGACCATGGTTTCATGCACTGCCAGACTGAGACTGCAAACAAATTGGAGGAACGACTGTCCGGGCACCCTCCAACCAAATGGCATTGACACTAACTTCTCTGGTTACCTCATCTCTCTCTTTCTCTATCCCTATTGTCTCCTTTCCTGTTGCACTCTCTCACTTTTCCTTGGTCTTCTTTACTTCAGCTCTGCATTCTAGAGCCTCACTCCTTCCCCAATCAGTTCTTATCTTTCCTCTCCTGTCCTCCTATCTATGTCAAATTTTGGCCTTTTGCCTGTTAGCCTGTGCTTCTGCTCCTTCCCCCAGCCTTTTTAAGGAGGTGCCTGCCTGCTTTTTGCTCATACCTTGATGAAGGACTCCGGCCCAAATCGTTAATTAGATATCTTTATCTCCAATGGACGCTGGGTAATCTGCTGAGCTCCTCCAGCATTTCTGAGTCGTTAAAGGAGTTTTCTTTCAATAAAATTGGCACAGATAGCTGATCACACAAGATTTAAAAAACAAATAACATCGGTTGCCTCTGTAAAAAAATTCTACAAAAGGTATGCAGATCAGCTACCCTTGGAAGTGGTTACCAGAATCTGATTGAAACAGTTTGGAAAACTTAAAGCAAATAATTTTATTTCTCCCACAGGAGGGCATGCACGTTTTCCCAACTATTATCTTCACAATAATAAGGGTTAGCGTCGTGGTTAGTGCAAGGCTGTTACACCACCAGCGACTGGGGTTCGAATCCCAAGCTGTCTGTTAGGAATTTTCACATTCTCCCCATGTCTGCATGGATGTGCTCCAGATTCCTCCCACTGGAGTTGCTGATCAATTGGGTGGCATGGGCTCGTGAAAGGGCCTGTTACCCTACTGAATGTCTAAAATTTAAATCTTGCAGCTTTTCAAAAAAAAGAATGTTGTTTGAATTTACATGATAATAATCTTAAAGCTCTGACAGTTAAATTCCTGATGTTAATTGAATCAATTGGACACCTTTTTATCAGATATACATTAATAAAACTTCCTGCAACATCACAAGCCAGCAGATTCACTTAACTCAGGCCAAAATTTACTTCCATGTTCTGATCTCATGTAATGCCATATCAAGCCACTACTCCAGACAAAATTTACACAAGAATAGTCAAGTTTATCGTGATCTGATTGCTCAGGTACAACCCGATGAAACAGCGTTCTCGAGTCCTCAGTCCAAAATTCACTGACACATCCAGACATAACATATGCAGGACAAGCATTCATATATACAAACAAATAACTATTGTTTCATGAATATGAAAGTCTCAGATATTTAATGGGAGCATTTCCTTTGGTCGTTTAGCATTCTCACTGCACGTGGGAAGAAGCTGTTCCTCAGTCTGGTGGTGCTGGCTCTGGTACTCCTGTATCTCTAACTTCTAAATTACTAATGTTTTTACAAGCACTATTCTTAAAAACATGAATACGAATCTTATCAGTGTACAGTTATCAGTTATACAAGGGTGCGATTCCTGAGAGCATGCTGTGATTTAAAAGAGAAATAGTTGTATTTTTCAAATAAATTTATTACTTTCCATACAGTCTTCACCTTATCATTTTACCAAATCCACCGATATTTTGAGTTAGAAAAATTAGTCAAAGTTGATATTTTAAACATGGATCTGTCAGATAGATGATTTCAAGTACAGTATGTAATTTTAAATTGTCACATTATTCTGATATTTGGTCAAATGTCAGTTACATACAACCACAGATAGTTCAGAAATATCACCCGGTAACTTGGAGAACTATTTCACTCAATCAGATTGGTGAATGTATAACAAAGCCAATAATTTGTATTGTTAACATAGATGATATTAAATAAAACACAGCATGTGTTGCAAATCAAAAAAACAAGTACTGTATTTATTTTTTTTTTAAGTTTAATACTTTTGAAAATATTGCAGAGAATTATAAATGTCCAATATTGCAATTCTCTCTCCTTTCCTCTCCTCTGCCATTTATCTCTCCCCCTTTCAAAACACCTTCTGGAACACAGCTCATGCGCAGAGTCACTTTATACTTCACTCAAAATGAGTGAACCTTGCCATGAAGAGTGTAAGGAACAGAGCCAGCCATGATCTGGAGTAGCTCACCCTCTTGGAGTCAATAGGATATGGGATCATGCCCAACTTTGAGACTTGAGCTTAAGGAGCTTGAAATCTGTGAGTGCATGATGACAAAACTTATTTTTTCTCCTATCACACAATGAAACTGACGCCGACTTCTGTCATCGGCACATGCACAGTCAAAGCAGGCAAAGTTATAAAAGAGTAGGTAAAGAATTGGCACTCCAAAGTGAACTTTGACATTTTACACAATGTTTTTACTGATGCAAACAACTGGAAAAGTTGTACCTGGTTTTGACTGACATTTTAGTTAAAGTTTTTAAATATTCAGGACAGCACGGTGAGTGTGGCAGTTAGCACAATGCTATTACAATCCCAGCGACCCGGATTCAAATCTGCCTCTATCGGCAAGGTGTTTGTACATTCTCCCCATGACCAAGTGGGTTTTATCCAGGTACTCCTGTATTCTCCCACCCTCCAAAGATGTGCAGGGCTTGTTAGTTAATTGGTGCATTTGTGCAGTACAAGGTAATGGGCTGGAAGGGCCACTGTGATGCATGTATGCGAAATTTAATATCCCGGCACCACCTCCACTCCCTTTGGTAAATTATTTCAATATTTTACGGAATCATTTTTTTTAATATAAAGTTTTTGATTTACAAGTTTCTTCACTTCAAATTCATGTCCCAAACTTTTTTTTTAAACTGCAGAAATGGTTTAAGAAATCATTAATAATAGTTCTAGGACTACAGTAACAAGATTGCATACGATTGGGCAACTTCCCTGTCATTCAAGCCTTGTCTACATTCTCTTGAAAGTGAACAATTTTCCATCATAATTTATATTTAACCATCCTCAATTCATTGCAATCATTCCTGGAGAAATGACCCTGCTCTTACTTAACTGTGTTTTCAGTTTTCTCCACTCTTAGCAGATGCTCCTTTGATAATGCAGTTGTCAATATATACTAAAAATGTTTTACATGCTTTTATTTCTCTGTTGACGTGTGTCTGATATTTTCAATCTGAACACTGAGCCAGCTTTAAACCTTCACTTTTTCATAATGCCACAGATCCCCAACTGAAATTCGCAAGATTAATTCACTAAAGAAATGCACAAGTCCATATCTCTGCGCAGCACCCATGACAACAAGTTTCTTTAATATAATTGCAGTTGCATCATTGGATCAGATTCACAGATCAGAAAACACTGTTAATCGTCTTTTAAATAAACAACATGCAATTTGAGGAATTGCTGTCTTTCAGGTGAAGCATCAAACCTATTTTATATTCTGAAGTAAAGCATGAAAATCTGTGGACACCATGGTTGAAGTAAAAACACAAAGCAGGAGTAACTCCTTTATATAGTAAACGTAAAAAGTACATAATCAACATTTCAGGCTTGAGCCCTTCATCAAGGTATGTAAAATGTCAGCAGGTGCCCAAACAAAAGAGTGGGGGGGGGGGGGGGGGGGGGGAGGAGTGGTTGCAAATGCAGAAGGTAAGAGGTGGAGAAAGGAGGGAGGGGACAGAGGGAGGAGAACTGGACAGGGGAAGGGGAAGAGGGAAGAGGAGAGCAGGTAAGCAGAGACCTGAAAAGTCAACGTTAACGCCATCTGGTTGGAGAGTGCCCAGATGGAAAATAATAAGTGTTGTTTCTCCAATTTACATTTCAGCCACAAACTTTCCATGATGCAATGAACAATATATATTGTACAGAAACTCTTCCAATGTTTGCAGTGCAATGATAATAAACAAATTCACTGAAGAACTGAGACTGTCATCTTAGACAATACAAGTTAATCTTAAATAATGTTAGATATCGCAAAAAATGGGCCAGATCTGAAATGTTATCTGATCATTTCTACCATGGATACTGTCTAACCTGCTAAGTTCCTCCACCCCTTGTTTGTTTGCTGCTCTTAAAGTTACTGATAATTATGCTGGCTCCTCTTGCTTACAGCTCCACTGATACATCGCCCAATTTCCAGAAATTCTCAGCCATTGTGAGCTTTGCAAGTTTCAGGCACCCTGCTCATTTGGATCGATGCAACCATAAACAGAGCCTCAAGTTTAAACCTATAGTGAAATTCTGAACATGGCTTTAAAGATAGAGATTTTAAAAGTTCAAATTTCAAACTAAAAAAGCAATGCACTCTCTTTTTCTTGATTTACCTTTGATAACAACTATTTTTTATATATCACAGAATCACCCAAGCAAAAGACTCACAATGGACTAATTTAATTCTGGTCTTAAGCCTAATTAGCATTTCTAAATAATGATCCCACTGGGAAAATGGCTTAAAACAATGCTTGTAATGAGTGCATAAGGTGGTGCAATTACAACAACACTTTGGATCTTCACACAGATGTTGATGTGAAAGGATATCCATAGAGATTCAAAAATTCCAAATTTAAATGCAATTAAGCCATTGACATCAAACTAAACACTGCAATGCAATCTTTTTTATTCATGGTATTCACAAATTGTGTGGAATTGTAACAGTACCTCCTTTCAAATTGCAGCACCTGGGTAGCCCTCCTGGGACCCGGGTGTAAATACTGGGGAAAAGGTGTTAGAACCACCTTTCAAATTGCAGGGGGATTCTATCTGTTAAATTGCCAACCCGGCAATTTAAGGGGGATCCCGCCCCTGCGATGAGGCGGTGAATGGCATGTCACGCACTCACCAGAAGTTAAGAATCAAAGTCCAAATGGCGAACGGGAGGGATGTTCAGATGCTGGCTGCTGCAGTGACACATTTAACCAAGCGCTGACCTCGGTAAGTGTTATTGGATTCCCTATCTCTGAGGTAGGTCAGTGTAGATGACAATTTCCTTATTCTAATATCCTAACTTCAAAGTATCATCTTCCAAAGCGCGAGCTGCAATATCCCAAATTCAGATCTCTTTAATTACTTTATATAGTTTTAATTTGTTGATAGAACAAACATTTTGCATAGGTTTTCCACAAGACTTTCATAATAGTGAATAACAAAGCATTTACTGTATAAAGATAGTCCTTTGTCTCAAATTACTTCAAAGTTGTCATAACAAAAGAAATAGCTAAACAGACTGCTATAAAACATCAACGATACATAGAGATATAAATTTAAAGAAAAATTTCTCGCGCTCATGCTTCTTTCACATCTTGTAGAAAAAGAGCAAGCCGTTAGCCTGGGTGGTATTAGGACATATTACATGATCATCACCATGGTAACACTACAAACAATAGTTATCTTAAAGAGACAGGCACAAAATTAACTAAGAATCAAAAACACAAGGGTTTAACCATTACATTCTGGCCCCTAATTGTTATAATAGATATTAGTGGCTAATATATCATAATTACTATTAAAGAACCACAAGTAAATATAGTAAGTATAAGATTAGAAATCAAAACATTCAGCTTCACGTAAAAGACATATTTTAGTAATAGATCTATTTAAGTAACCAGCTTTAGTTTCAATTTGCACTTGCCGAATGAA
The DNA here is from genome assembly GCF_036971445.1 of Narcine bancroftii. Classification (NCBI taxonomy): domain Eukaryota; kingdom Metazoa; phylum Chordata; class Chondrichthyes; order Torpediniformes; family Narcinidae; genus Narcine; species Narcine bancroftii. The sequence goes on from NC_091475.1 coordinate 81,245,297, forward strand.
ACCTTTCTTGTCCAGAACTTTATCCTCAATTTTCCCCAGCAACCAAGAATTTCTTGGTGAAGAAATGTCCATGATAATCATAATATCTCCACATACAAAATTGCATTTAGCTTTAGACCATTTTTGTCATTCTTGTAATAATGAAAGATATTCTTTAATCCATCTTTTCCAAAATAAATCTGCAAGAATTTCATCTGCGTCTTGCATAAATATCTTGTTTTTGAAATTGACCTGGAGGCATCGAAGGTTTAGATTTAAGAAGTAGAAGATGATTTGGTGTAAGTGACTCAATATCATTTAAATCGACAGAAATTTTCATTATTGGACGACTTTTTAAAATAGCTTCGATTTTGCACAAAACTGTCTGAAGATTGTCATCGTTGAGTATTTGATTATTCAAAATGGAATTTAGAATTTTTCTGATTGATCTAACCATTCTTTCCCACACGCCTCTATGATGCGATCCTGTGGGTGGGTTAAATATCCAATTAATTTCTTTCTGAAGTAATGCATCATGAATTTGATGTTGATTCCAATTTTGAATTGCTTTTCGCAACTCCAGTTGAGCTCCTACAAAGTTAGGAGCATTATCAGAATATAATTCTTTTACTTGACCACATCTGGCGATAAAAAGTTGAAGGAGTTTGTATCAAGCGATGGCGCTGCTTCAATATGAATTGCTCTTGGAGTCAAATAGGTAAAAATAGCTCTGTATTGTTTTTCAATACTTCTTTCTCATTTTATTTGCAAAGGACCAAAATAATCAACTCCATGTATGTAAATAGGGGTTCATCAAGTGAAACTCTGTCCTGTGGCAAATCCGTCATTTGATGTTGTCCAGGTTAGCATTTGCACATCAACAAAATTGTTTGGTACAGCAGTGGGGCAAGGTTTAAACTAATTTGCCAGGGGTATGGGAACCTGAGTGATAGGGAAAAGGGTAGGGAAGATAAAGAAATGGCCAGGAAAAGTAATGTTGGGAGGAGAAAGTAAAAAATCAGATGGTGCAGTGAGTTTTCCGGTCAATTATAGTGCTAAGAAAATTACAAAGAAAAATAGTGGGCAGAAAAATCAAAAGAAAAGGTTACAGAAGTCACTAGATATTAAAAGGACAAAGAGCATAAGGGCACTTTATCTGAATGCCTGCAGTATTAGAAATAAGGTTAGTGAACTTGAGGCGCAAATCGGTACCCATGCCTATGATTTAGTAGCCATAACGGAAACATGGCTACAAGGTGACCAAAAATGGGAATTAAACTTTCAAGGGTATCAGGTAGTGCAAAGAGATAGACAGGATGGTAAGGGAGGTGGAGTTGCACACTTAATCAAAGAAGAGCTCCAGGCAATAGTGAGGGATGATATAAGATCTAAAGAGCATAATGTTGAGTCCATTTGGGTAGAGATAAAGAATAACAAAGGGAAAAAATTATTGGTGGGTGTTATCTATCGCCCACCAAATAACAATAGTTACTTCTTTTTCTTCTTCTTTGACTTGGCTTTGCAAATGAAGATTTATGGAGGGGTATGTCCACGTCTGCTGCAAGCTCGTTGGTGACTGACAAGTCCAATGCGGGACAGGTAGGCATGGTTGCAGCGGTTGCAAGGGAAAATTGGTTGGTTGGGGTTGGGTTTTTCCCCCTTTGTCTTTTGTCAGTGAGGTGGGCTCTGCGGTCTTCTTTTTTTTTTCCCACACCATAAATCACATTAGCCATGATATACACTATTTCTTTTTCACACATATACAGTGACTTTTTCTCCCCCTCCCCTCCCTCCTCCCAAGCCACCCCACCCCCCCCTCTCATCCATTTTAGGTATACAATCTAGGTTGCATTAAGCCAGTCAGACAATGTTGTCATTCAACAAAAATATACCAGAAATTCTACTGAGTCCATTCTTTTCTTTCCTTCTCCTTCCATCAACTTAGGTAATGTTTGTCCCCGGTAGGTTTTCGCTATTGTATTTAATGTAAGGCTCCCATACTTGTTCGAATATTTCAATATTATTTCTTAACCTATATGTTATTTTTTCTAATGGAATACATTTATTCATTTAAATTTAGTAATTTCTTCCTTTTAATTTGGTTATGTATTCCATTAATATTTAAAGTCATATAGTTCAGCATAGCCCTTTTATATTTTGTTTATCTTCTCTTTCTGTTTTTCCATCATTACCTTTCTTCCTTTTCCATTTCTGTTTTCTTATTTTCAACTCTTTATAAGACAACATTCCTACAACATCCAACATTTTCCTTATTCTCCTATTTCTATCTTCTTTATCCCCAATCTCCCCTTCCCCTCCTGAGTTGTCCTTTATCCCTTGTCGGACAACCACATCTCCCCTCTCCATTTGGATTTGCGAATCCACTCGCAAGCGTCAACTGATTTTGCAGTGACCGCTATTTTCCCCCACCCAGCCCCCCCCAGAAAAGATTTCACTTTTCATATGTCACAAAGGTCACTCTTTCAATTCCCTCCTTATTCTCTCTATTCCATTACCTTCCCTTATTAATTCTTGTCTATACTATCTATATTTTCCTCTAAGTACAGATACATTCACGTATGCACATTGTCTCTATTCACTCTTATACCTCTTTACCCGCATACATATCAATCGTGATCATTTTTACTCTCATTACCCCTCTTCCTCCCTCAGTCTATTTTTGTAATTGTTCTGCAAGTTTTCGTGCTTCTTCTGGATCCGAGAATAGTCTGTTTTGTTGTCCTGGAATAAATATTTTCAATACCGCTGGATGCTTTAGTATAAATTTATACCCTTTCTTCCATAAAATCGCCTTTGCTGTATTGAACTCTTTTCTCTTCTTTAGGAGTTCAAAACATATATCTGGATAAATGAAGATTTTTTGCCCTTTATACTCCAGTGGTTTGTTGCCCTCTCTTACTTTTTCCATTGTCTTCTCCAGTACCTTTTCTCTTGTAGTATATCTTAGGAATTTTACTACAATAGATCTTGGTTTTTGTTGTGGTTGTGGTTTAGAGGCCAATGCTCTATGTGCCCTTTCTATTTCCATTTCTTGCTGTAGTTCTGGACATCCTAGGGTCTTAGGGATCCACTCTTTTATAAACTCTCTCATATTCTTGCCTTCTTCATCTTCCTTAAGGCCCACTATCTTTATGTTATTTCTTCCGTTATAATTTTCCATTGTATCTATTTTTTGAGCTAGTAGTTCTTGTGTCTCTTTAGTTTTTTTATTAGATTCCTCCAATTTCTTTTTTAAGTCTTCTACCTCCATTTCTGCTGCTACTGCCCGCTCTTCCATCTTGTCCATTTTCTTTCCCATTTCTGTTAAGGTCATATCTATTTTATTCATTTTCTCTTCTGTGTTGTTTATTCTTTTTCTTAAATCATTAAATTCCTGTGTTTGCCATTCTTTAAATGACTCCATGTATCCCTTAATAAGAGAAAGTACCTCCTTTATCTTGTCTTTCTTTTCTTCTTCTATTTCACTGTAATCTTCCTCTTCCTCTTCTTCTTCCTCTGGGTTGGCCATCTGTTGTTTCTTTGTTGCCCTTTCCTTCTCTTCTTTCTTGTTTCTATTGTTCTCTGTGGTCTCTTCTTGGTGCAGGTGTTCTGCAGCTGTCGTTGCCGGCTGTGGAGATCGACTCCCCAGCTGGTCCCCCCTCCCGTCGGTGTGTTTTTTTTCATGCGCGGTTGCGCACTTTTACTCGGCTGAGCGAGCCATTTTTGTAGTCCATTATTTACCGACCTGAGGGAGCGGGTTTCTCTCTCCGCAGCGGGCCTCTTCGGACAGGTAAGGCCTTCACGTTTTTCCTCCGTTGTCTTCTCTTCCTCTCTTCTTACCGTTGATTTTGATTGTTCTTTTTTTGTCGCCATCTTCTTTCCACCTTTATACTCACTTTTCTGTAACTTTTATTTCTGTGCCTTTGTGTTTTCCTTTGTTTTTCCCGACTTTTCTGGAGAGGGCTGGAGTTCACCGTCCGGCCACTACTCCATCACGTGACTCCTCTCCTCTGCGGTCTTCTTCAAAGGAGGTTGCTGCCCGCCGAAAAGTAAGGCGCCAAGATGCATGGTTGGAGGAGATATCAGCCCATTGGCGGTGGTCAACGTGGCAGGCACCAAGACATTTCTTTAAGCAGTCCTTGTGCCTCTTCTTTGGTGCACCTCTGTTTTGGTGGCCTGTGGAGAGCTCACCATAGAACACGATCTTGGGAAGGCGATGGTCCTCCACTCTGGAGACATGACCCACCCAGCGCAGTTGGGTCTTCAGCAGCGTGGATTCAATGCTTGTGGACTCTGCCAGCTCGAGTACTTGGATGTTGGTGATGAAGTCACTCCAATGAATGTTGAGGATGGAGCAGAGACAACACTGGTAGAAGCGTTCTAGGAGCCATAGGTGATGCCGGTAGAGGACCCATGATTCGGAGCCAAACAGGAGTGTGGGTATGACAACGGCTCTGTACATGCTGATCTTTGTGTGTTTCTTCAGGTGTTTGTTTTTCCAGACTCTTTTCTGTAGTCTTCCAAAGGCGCTATTTGCCTTGGCGAGTCTGTTGTCTATCTCTTTGTCGATCCTTGCATCAGATGAAATGGTGCAGCCGAGGTAGGTAAACTGGTTGACCGTTTTGAGTTCTGTGTGCCCGATGGAGATGTGGTGGGGCTGGTAGTCATGGTGGGGAGCTGGCTGATGAAGGACCTCAGTTTTCTTCAGGCTGACTTCCAGGCCAAACATTTTGGCAGTTTCCGCAAAACAGGACGTCATGCGCTGGAGAGCTGGCTCTGAATGGGCAACTAAAGCGGCATCGTCTGCAAAGAGTAGTTCACGGACAAGTTGCTCTTGTGTCTTGGTGTGAGCTTGCAGGCACCTCAGGTTGAAGAGACTGCAATCTGTGCGGTACCGGATGTAAACAGCGCCTTCATTGTTGAGGTCTTTCATGGCTTGTTTCAGCATCATGCTGAAGAAGATAGTAAAGAGGGTTGGTGCGAGGACGCTGCCTTGCTTTACGCCGTTGTCAATGGAGAAGGGTTCGGAGAGCTCATTGCTGTATCTGACCCGACCTTGTTGGTTTTCGTGCAGTTGGATAACCATGTTGAGGAACTTGGGGGCGCATCCGAGGCACTCTAGTATTTGCCAAAGCCCTTTACTGCTCACGGTGTCGATGGCTTTGGTGGAGTCAACAAAGGTGATGTACAGTCCATTGTTTTATGGCACAGGAAATAGAGAGATAAGTGAGGCATGTAATAATGATACGGCAGTAGTCATGGGGACTTCAACTTGCACATAGATTGGGAAAATCAAGTTGGTCGTGGGAGTTTGGAAGAGGACTTCATAGAATGCATCCGCGATAGCTTTCTTGAGCAGCATGTTAAGGAGCCAACAAGAGAAAATGCTCTCCTGGATCTAGTGTTGTGCAATGAGATAGGTAGAGTAAATGATGTAATAGTCAGAGACCATCTGGGAAATAGCGATCATAGTATGATTGAATTTCTCATTCAGATGGAAGGGGAAATAGTTAGATCGAAAACTAATATATTATGCTTAAACAGGGGTGACTACCATAGGATGAGGGAGGAATTGGGCAGAGTGGACTGGGAGCACAGGCTAATTGATGAAACAGTTGAGGAACAGTGGAAGATTTTCAAAAAAATATTTTGTAATGCTCAACAAAAATATATTCCGGTTAGGAAAAAGGGCAGCAAGGGAGGGAAAAATCAACCGTGGTTAACAAAGGAAATAAAGGAGAGTATAAAATTGAAGGCGCAGATGTACAAAGCTGCAAAGAGCAGTGGGAAACTGGAAGATTGGGATAACTTTAAGAGACAACAAGGGGTTACAAAGCGGGTAATAAGAAATGGGTAAAAAGGATTATGAAAGTAAATTGGCAAAAAATATAAAAAATGAAAGCAAAAATTTTTATAAATATATAAAACGGAAGAGGGTGGCCAAAGTTAACATAGGACCCTTGCAGGATAAGAAAGGAAAACTGGTCGCAAAAAATGAGGAAATAGCCAAGGCATTGATGAAATATTTTGTGTCAGTCTTCACGGTGGAAGACACGTCCAGCATGTCCAAGTGTGGAGTTAAGGATGCGAATGTTGGGGAGGGCCTTGATAAAATAGGAGGAAAAACCCAACACCCAACCAACCAATTTTCCCTTGCAACTGCGTCTGCCTGTCCCGCATCGAACTTGTCAGCCACAAACGAGCCTGCAGCTGACGTGGACATTACCCCTCCATAAATCTTCGTCTGCGAAGCCAAGCCAAAGAAAGAAAAGAAGTGATGGAGAAACTAATGGGACTAAAGCCAGACAAATCATCTGGTCCTGATGATATGCATCCAAGGGTTCTGAAGCAAATGGCAGAAGTTATAGTTGATGCATTGGTGGTCATATACCAAAATTCCTTGGATTCTGGGCAGGTCCCGGCAGACTGGAAGACAGCAAATGTCACGCCATTTTTTAAGAAGGGATGTAGGCAGAATACTGGAAATTATCGGCCAATTAGCTTGACGTCTGTAGTTGGAAAAATGCTTGAAGCCATCATTAAAGATGAAATAGTGAAACTTCTGGAACGTAAGGGTTCAATCAGGCAGACGCAGCATGGTTTTAGAAAGGGAAGATATTGTTTGACAAACTTGTTAGGATTCTTTGAGGATATAATGGGTGCGGTGGATAGAGGGGAACAGGTTGATGCTGTATATTTGGATTTCCAGAAAGCGTTTGATAAGGTGCCGCACAAGAGACTTCTCAGTAAGTTACAGGAAAGTGGAGTCCGGGGAAGTATATTGGCATGGATCGAAAATTGGTTGTCTGATAGGAGGCAGAGAGTCGGGATAAGTTGGAGTTTTTCAGGTTGGCAGAGAGTGGTAAGTGGGGTGCTGCAGGGGTCGTTGCTAGGCCCACAACTGTTCATCATTTACATTGATGACTTGGAGGAGGGGACAAAATGTGGTGTTGCCAAGTTTGCGGATGACACCAAATTAAGTGGAAGAGCAAATTGTAATGAGGATGTGGAGAGTCTGCAGAGAGATATAGTTAAGCTGGATGAGTGGGCAAAGGTCTGGCAGATGGAGTACAATGTTAGTAAGTATGAGGTTATCCACTTTGGCAAGAAAAATAAAAGAGCTGAATATTACTTAAAGGGTGAAAAACTACAGCATGCTGTTGTTCAGAGGGACTTAGGAGTGCTTGTGCATGAATCGCAAAAAGTTAGGTTACAGGTGCAGCAGGTTATTAAGAAGGCAAATGGAATGTTGGCCTTCATCGCTAGAGGAATTGAATTCAGAAGTAGAGAGGTAATGTTGCAACTGTATAAGGTACGGAGAGACCGCGCCTGGAGTACTGTGTCCAGTTCTGGTCTCCATATTTGAGGAAGGATATACTGGCTTTGGAGACGGTCCAGAGGAGGTTTACTAGGTTGATCCCTGGGATGAAGGGGTTGACTTATGATGAAAGATAAAATTGTCTAGGATTGTATTCGCTTGAGTTCAGAAGAATGAGAGGAGATCTTACAGAAACATATAAGATTATGAAGGGTATGGATAGGATAGATGTAGGAAGGTTTTTTGAGCTGGCCAGGGAAATTAAAATGAGAGGACACAGTCTCAAGATTTGGGGGAGTAGATTTAAGACAGAGATGAGGAAAAATAGTTTTTCCAAGAGAGTAGTGAATGTTTGGAATTCTCTATCCAGGGAAGTGGTTGAGGCTGCTTCATTAGACATTTAAAATTCAGTTAGATAAATTTTTACATGAGAGAGGAATTAGGGGATATGGGGAAAAGACAGGTAGGTGGAGTTAGGTCATAAATTAGATCAGCCATGATTGTATTGAATGGCGGAGCAGGCTCGATGGGCCATTTTTGGCCTACTCCTGTTCCTACTTCCTATGTTCCTATGTAACACATTTTGATATCATTCAAAATGTGTTTCATTGAACGTCCCAAACAGCAGTAAATTATTACCATTAGTATTTGTTTCTGAGCAAAAATTAGACAATTTTTTTTTTAACTCAGCAGTTCTCGATATGATTGTAAATCCAGGGATTACTCCTGCAAAGTGTATTGGTATTGAACTAAGCTCAAAATTAGGTTCGATCACATATCACTTTGAGCAATCCCTTACTAATCACAGAATACTTCTAGCATAGGGATTGCTTAAGGTGGAATGTGAGTTTGGGGGGGCAGTTTGAAAATCACTGGGTTAGATACAAAACTAGTGAAATACTGGGTCAGCATGTGAACATTGGTGGAGTTTCTGGAATATGAAGCAGGGCATTCAATCTGTCATAACATCTGAAAAGGGAAGATAATAAATGAAAGGGGAGAAGAAATGAAGGGAAATTGTTTTCCACCATAGATATGCTCAATCCATCCATCCATCAGCTCCAAAAAGTCACTAGATAATTAATGGGTCAGACTCAGAGTCTTACAGCATAAAACAGGCCATTCAGCTTAACATCCATGCCAACCAAGTGGGCATTCTGGGCTAGTCCAATTTCTCAACCCTTCCTTCTCATAATCTGTCCAAATGTCTTTTAAATATTTGTTACTGCACCCAGTTCTGCAATTCTCTCCAGTAGTTCATTCCAGATATGGAGTGCCCTGTGAGTGAAAAGGTTTCTTATGACCCTCTTAAATCTTTCCACAATTATCTACCCTGGGAAAAAGACAGTGAGGGTCCACACCCCTGATGATCATATGAACCTCTAGAAGATCATCCTGTAGCCTCCTTTAGTCCAGGGAATAAAAACCCAGCCTACCCGACCTCTCCTTTTAACAACTCCTCCAATGCCTGCTCCTGTTCTCCTCCACACCCTTTCCAATATATTGATGTCCTTTTCATAGCTCTGTAACCAGAACTTCACACAGTGCTCTACTGTTCTCACCAACACCTTGCACAGCTGAATCATCAGGTCCCAACTTTTTGTCTTCTATTCCCACCTGATGAAAGCACCTATGCCCTCTGCATTCTTCACTACCTATTCCACCCAGGTTGCCACTTCCAAGGAGCTATGCACCTGTAATGTTGTGTCACTGTTCTACAAAACTCTCCTACCCTGGTCTGACTTACCAAAGTGTAACACCTTATATTTGTCTGAGTTCAATACCATTTGCCACTTCATGGCCTACCTTGCCAACAGATTTAGATCCAACTGTAAACTTGGATATCCCTCCACATTGTCCAGTACATCTCCAGTTTTGGTGTCATCCACAAATTTACCAATCAATTATCATTTAAAATATACATTGTTGCCATCTAATTCATTAATATAGATGACAAGCAACAGTGGATTCAGTCTGGACACCTGCAGTCTTCTTGCCCTTGTCTCAGCTACATTTCCTGTAATATCCCAGTCTCCAAAGCCAATTCACACCCTGAGTTTTCCCAGTTTACAGATTAGGCCTCTTGCAGTTTAACCACAGGTCATTCCTCCTTCTTGGCCTACTCCTGCCTCCTCTTCTCTACACTTTGAGTACACTACAAATCCCCAACTCTTCATCTGCCTCATCTCTGCTCTGTGCCCCAGTCCTCTGCCAACCTAGTTTAACCTTCCCAAGAAGAACTAGCAAATCTCCCTGCCAGATCATTGGTTCTCTTCCAGTTCAGGTGCAATCTGGTCCCTCTTGTACAGGTCACCTTTTCCGCAGAAGAAATTCAACAATCCAAGAATCTGAATCTCTACCACATACAGTTACTCCTCAGCCACCCATTCAACTAACCCACTTTTCTATTCCAAACTTCACTAGCACATGGCTCCGAGAATGATCCAAAGATCACCGCCCTCAAGGTCCTGCTTTCTTAGCTCACTGAATTCAACCTGCAGAACCTCATCCCATGTCAATGTCCACAACTACCTCTGGCTGCTCACCCTTCCCTTTGAGAACATTCTGCAACCGTTCAAAGGCATCTTTGACCCCAGATTTTTCTCTCATCAGCAAGCTGTTGCCATCAGCCAAATATTACTTTTTAAAAATTTAGACATACAGCACAGTAACAGGCTATTTCAGCCCAAGAGTCCGTGCTGCCCAATGTACACCCCCGATACGTTTCGAATGGTGGGAGTAAACCGGAGCCCCCAGAGAAAACCCATGCAGACAAGGGGAGAATGTACAAGATCCTTACAGACAGCAGAGTTTTGAATCCCAGTCCCGGTCATTGGCACTGTAAAGGCATTGAACTAACTGCTACGTCAACCGTGCCACCCATTTCCCACAGATTGGAAATTCCTCCCAACTACACAAAGAGACCTTTGCCCTGGCCCCGGGCCACGAAGACAGGGCAAGCAACTGACTGAATCTTTAATTAGTCAGAATAAAGGCTCTTCAATTAGTCACACAGAGTTGGAACTGTAAATTCACTTCAAAATTAAGTGTCAAAAGAGTAAACGAAAGATTTAGGGGGGGTGGGGCAGTGGGAAAGAGAAGAAAAATGGTCAGAAGGAAAAAAAATACAGTATTAAATTTCAACATATAGTCTTAATCACTATCAAAAACCTGATAGAATGAGATTCCTATGATAAATGTAAATATTGGCAACAAGTATACTTTGTAGTAATTAAGAGTAAACAACAGTTAAAAGGGTACTTGCACTTTTGTGTCCAAGTTGAAGAAGTTTAATTTGTATTTCTGGTGAAAGATCGATATTTTTTATCTCTTATCATCCCATGTATCGCAATGCTGAAACTCTTGGCATAATACAGTGAAGATCATAGGTGGATGACCAAAGTGACATCAGATTTGCCTCAACTAATCAGCAGAAGTTGTAGTTTATTTTAGTAACATTTTCACTTTAATTATGAGCGCCTATAGCCTCAGTTCAGAAAAGATGATCCGAAATGTAAACTGGTTTCTCTTTCTGAATAATTGGATTTTTTTGTATTTCTGCTTTTGTTTTAATGCCTCCCCATTATTTCAATTGCAAAATGTTTTTTTAATGGGTAAAACTGAAGGTGCATCTAAAACCATAAAAGAGAACCGAATAGAATAAGAGAGACATGTCAAAGTCATCTACGTCTCGCAAGATCTCAAATGCAAGGTAACTGCAAAAATGTGTTATTATTCAAGCTCCTGAAATTCAAAGTTAACATTCTACATAAATGAGTGAAACCCACCAGATTTAATTGTAGCTGCCTGGTTGCACCAATTCAGAATTTCGCGGGCTATGCACAGTATTTTAAACTTGTGTGTATGATGATAAACTCATCATCATTTGTAACAAAAGAGGAACTGTTTTTAAATGTCATTTCTGTAACCAAAACTAATTCCAAGGTTATCTGAAGTATTTTTGCTTGAAAGTAGGAAACATCAAATGATGAAAATCAAGATCGATAATGAAAATGACCAGGTTTTGGCTACCAAAAGAAAAGACTATCTGAAGATATAGACCTTAAACCCAGCACAAAACACATGGTCTACCAGGAAGCTGTGATTCCTTACTGCTCTCTGATTCTGAGCCTTGCATTAACTACAGCAAAAATTGTCAAAATCTACTAGAAAAGATAAACCAACATCAGATTCCTCGCCCACCATTGAGCCCATAATTACTCAGTTGGACAGACCTCATCATTCTCTGGCTGTTGTTCATTGCCTACAGCTTGAGTTTTAACACCATCATACCATCAAAACTAATCAAACTCAGCAATATGTAACTCTGTTCATCCCTCTGCTTGATTTACTCATCGGCAGACCCAAATTAGTTTGGACAACAACACGACCTCTTCCTTGTCGACCATCAACATGAGGGCATAGCAAGGCTGCGGGCTTAGCCCCTTGTTCTAGTCCCTGTACATTCACAATTATGGAGCTAAATTCAACTCCAACGCAATCAATAAATTCTCTGATCAAGAATCTAATTGGGTGGTGCCAGGATAACAATCTTATTTTCAACATCAACCAAAGAACTGTTCAAACTCTCTCCATAACTCAGGTCTGTGAGTCCTGCAGCATCCTCTGCACCCTCTCCAGCCTGATAACATCTTCCTGCAGACTCATCACAAAACTCCAATGGCGCCTCATCAAAATCTTACACAATTGCAACGCGACTTCCCAATTTCTACTCATTAGTCTGACTGATGAAGATCAATATGCTGAAAGCCTTCTTGACCACCCTATTGACCTGTAGCACCACTTTCAAGGTCCTATGTACTTGTACCTCTCGATCTTTCTGCTCTACAACACTGCGCAGATGCTTGCATTCACTGTGCAGCTTTTACCCATGTTAGACCTCCCAAAATCAACATCTCACATTTCTCTGCATTAAATTCCATCAACTATTCCTCTGCCGAACCTATCAATAATCCTGCTGTAATACTTTGCAACCTACTTCACTATCTACTACAGTACTGTGTCATCTATAAACTTGCTAACCATGCCATGTATGTTTTCAATTAAATCATTGTTACCCAAATAAAATCTACCATTCCCCATGACACCTGTTCCATGACTGCTCAAGTAAAAGAACCAGCATTTGGGAGGCACAAAGACCTCAAGCACAATGTAAATGCCCGGTGTACAAAGTGCACCAATCTATCCTGCTCGAGACTTCCCATAACACCTGTGGTAGTGTCCGCAGCACTGAGATTCCATTTGCACTCAGCACATCAGGCAGACAATGCCATCCTGACTTTTGAAATTGAAGCACACTATTCTGAGCTCTATCATGGGAAGAGACCCAATTGTTACTGAAATATTTTGCTGGAGAAAAATTGTCATTGGCCCATTACCTTTGGAGATATGAAACCATACACATAACAAGTCAATTAGGAACAATTAAAACAGGTTTTCAAACTTTTCTTTCCATTCAAATACCACTGTTATGAGCCCAGAGGACCCCAAAACCCAGCAGCAACAGAAATTCACCAAGATAAATGGTTACTTAAACGAAAGTTGCTTTTTAACAGGATAAAACCTTAACTTATTACTATTAACTTAACCCCCTTCTAATTCTAAGCTTGCGTGTATGTAATGTGCATACAAGTTCAGAACAGTTCTTTGATTCACAGTCCAATCTCATTTCTCACTCCTCCAAGTTCACCATTATCAGGCAATTCTTATACTGTGCACAGAATTTAACATTTAAGAATTTCACCAGGCTTTGGTGCTTGTAAAGTAAATGGTTACCGCTCAGAAAGGTTCTTGTTGGACACTCACAACTGATCGCTTCCGATCAGCCAAGTCAGTGTCTTACCGAAAAAACTTCCCCCATCAGGGTGTTCCAGATGATAACCTCTTTCTTTCAGGTCACCACAGAGTTCCTTTTTGTTTCTCTTATTTCAAGCGAAACATTATATAGCCAGCCATCTCCTCTTGTATGGACCACAAGGACTTTGACCCAGCTGAACTAAGAACTCACAACCCATCTTCAAAATGGGGTTTTTCCACAAGTTTGCCAGTTTGTCCTGTTCCAGTCCCAGCTGCTGCTGCTGAACTGTAGAACTGAATTCTCTCTCTCACCCAGAGAAAAATCACATGACCCTCTTAGAACAACCAACTGCACTCAGACAGACTACAGCTCCGGACCTAATCTTCAGAGTTCGTTCATCTGTTGCTTTCCAAAATAATTACAGGTACACAATCCTTTACCTCGAACCCTTGGGGGACAGTGTGTCCCAAATTTCAGATTTTTCCAGATTTCGGAAACCCAGATTTAAACCCACCCGAATGGTGCTTCCGTATCCACCCCCATCCCCTTCCAGTCGTGCTGCCATCTCTCCCCCCACCCCTCCCCGCCTGCCCAACTTGCGCTGCCTGTCTCTACCCTCCCCTCCGCCCACCCGCCTCGCTCTGCCGGTCTCCCGCCCGCCTCGCGCTGCCATCTCTCTACCCACTTGCTGGATTTTGGAGCTTTCCGGATTTTAGATCTCCGGATAAAGGATTGTGTACCTGTTTCCAATACTCCACAGCATGTCCAATTAACACCTACTTATGAAGTCCTTAAAGGCATTCTTTAAAATTTTTGCAAAGGCACCCGGAGCCTGGACTGTCTGGCTTGAGCAGACTTCTGGCATTTTAAATGAGATCTATTTTTATATTTTTAAATCTGACCTACACTAAAAAACTTGCCACAATTTATCTCCTTTAAAACATATCTATATACAACATAAAACATAACATAATCTGTCACACCACCTTAAGCAATCCCTTACTAATCACAGAGCACCTATGGCATAAAGAATACTTAAGGCAATAGGTGAATGGAAAGAAAAAGTTTGCAAACCACTGACTTACATGGAGACAAACAGTTTAACATATTGTTTGAAAGACAGCATTTTAAAAGTACAAAACTCCCTCTGCACTATGTTAAATCAAGGAACTCCAATTTTGTGCTCAATTTTGAGATCAGCCAGGGGTCATCATTCTTATCATTTAACTCAAAGAAAAGAAAGCTCAACTGAGCCATGGCTGAAAACACATTGTACAATTTTACTTAAAAGTAGGCAGATCCAGCTGTACAAATAAATAACTGTTGAGGCATGTTACTTCCCTTTTTATTCAATTTATATTAGAACACATGCAGGTATTTAATTCTTTTTGATTGTCTGTGAGTGATTACTAACCATTTATAATTTCTCAGTGAAAACTCAAGTCATTGGAAGATTCCAGCCCACTCCCAATGTTTAACAATGTTACTTCGCTGAATTATTGAGCTGGTGCACACACTGCCCAAAAGATAAATGAATTCATGTTTCTTACATGCACCACATCCTCATCAAGAACAGAGATACAGAGCCATACCTACAGTTATGATTCAAACATATTCATATGAACCAACCACCAGAAACTTCAGAGTTGCCATTAAAATTCTCACGTAGTTGTTGCAAGATGAGAATTGGACAATGTGAAGGTACTTTAGCAGTCGCATTCAGAACAATATAAAAATGAACAGGAAGCATCCATCACAAGAATTTGTTATTCTACAATAGAGTGGTGAATCTTTTCAGCTTCGTTTTATACCGATTCAGAAAAATTGACAAAAAAAATTATTTCTGAAAATACTGTTACAAAAGTAATTGCATAAAAAGTCCTGGCATTGATTTGCCTAGATGTTTTAATTGACTGAACCAGTCAACTCTTGCAGTAATCGCCTTCAATATTAATCTAGTTCAGGTGAATTGGTAACAGGAATGATGGACCTTGTGATTATGGAGAGAGCACAGAAACTGAGGTTTCTCTCCGTGGAGAATAGAAGGTTGCTGACGTTGGAGAGAGTGCAGAGGAGGTTCACTAGGATGATTCCAGGAATGAAAGGGTCATCATATGAGGAATGTTTGATAGCTCTTAGCCTGTACTCATTGGAAAATGAGGTGGATCTCATTGAAACATTTCGAATGTTGAAAGATATAGACAGAGTACACGTAGAAAGGTTGTTTCCCATGGTAGGAGAGTCTAGGACTGGAGGACGCAACTTCAGAATTGAAGGGTGTCCACTTAGAATAAAGATGCAGAATTTTTTTTTAGCCCGAAGGTGGTAAATCTGTGGAATTTGTTGCCACGGGCAGTTGTGGAGGCCAGGTTATTGGGTGTATTTAAGGCAGAGATTGAAAGGTTCTTGATTCGCCAGGGCATTGAAGGTTATGAGAAGGCTGGGCAGTGGGAGTGTGGGGGAAAATGGATCATCTCATGCTTAAATGGGAGGGCAGACTTGATGGGCTTAATAGCCTATTTTTTGCTCCTATGATCTGGAGGTTAAGGGGAAATTTAACAAAAATACTCAAAAGCACGAGACTGAGCATTAGGATCTGGAAAGCACTGTGTGAAGTGTGGCACAAGACAATTTAATTTTTGTGGTGGTAGAGATGTATGCAAAACAAAAAGAAACTATATTTGTGATTTCCTCCTTCAAAATTTTTAGTAGATTTTCATACAAATCAAATACTTCATTCAGCAAATTATTTTATATAATACCGTAGGTGAAATAATATTCCACCTCAAATCCAACACATGGAAAAGTACCTACCTTCTTCTTCCCCTTAATTTTAAGCCACAGAACAAAGGTCACTTCATAACAAGAAAATGCTGAAGTACTTAATTTTAGCTTTCATTATTTAAAAAGTAATCACTAATAAGTCTCATACATGACGGCAAAAGTAATCATAACAATCCTCACAAATGACATTCTGACCACATTATCACAAGCATAAATATTCCTTCAAATTAAATTTGAATGTTTTTTCATTTACTTTGTTTTCTAAATTATTTCTGCAATAACTGGCACAGTTGGTTATCCATATACTTTAATCACTCTTTTGGATTAGCACCCTAATGCTCAGGTGAAAACATCTGGACAGTAGATTAGAAGATACTATTACATTATTTCTTCACAGTATGTCACCCACTTTATTACAAAAGGTTGCATGTAGACAAGTGAAGCAGGATTGATAATTTTAACCGCAAAAAAAAAGTCCATTCCAATCCCACAAACAGCACCAAACAAATTTTTGATTAATTGCAGGTGAATGCTCAAAGATGATCTGACAGCAAAATCAAAACAGGATTAAGAAGCATCGAAAGTGTCAGCTGTGGTCTAATTAGCAATTTAAGAATCAGGATGTTGAGGCTTAATGGCTCAATCTAAAGGCTTGAGCTTTAAAAGAATGTCTGGTCTGAAATGCCATTACTGAGAGAGTGCAGCACTGTTGAAAATTGTCTGATTTAAATGAGACCAGGGCTGCATGTACATTTAAAAATAATCTTATGACAGCATTCTGCGAAGAATAGCATAGCTATATTTAGTGACATACCAAATATCCATCTGCAATCAATGTAACTAAACAGATTAACGGGTCGTTATCCCACTGCTGATTATTGGAGTTTGTGATATACAGCTGGATGCCTCATTTCATTTATTTCATTCAGAAAGAACAATTTCATAAAATACTTAATTGGATTCTTCTTTGTAAAAATGCATGGTGAGTATTGGAAGACAAAATATTGCAACATTTAATGACAAATACAGTTGCAATATTTCTCTTGGGGATCAGAATACAAAACATTAAAATGAATCATGAACAGACAAAGAATTGCTGGAGAAACTCAGGTCAGACAGCATCCATGGTTAGAAATGGTCAGTCAATGTTTCAGGTCCGGCCCTTAAATCAAGACTAAAGGGAAAAGTAGGACAATATTATGAGTATAAAGAGCGAAATAAGCTGAGAGGGGGTCCAGAGATGATAGGATAGAAGGTGTGTGTGGAAAGAAGAGGGATAACCAGGAAGGGGGTGGGGAAAAAATTAGAAAAAAGGGGATAAAACATCCAGGAGTAGGAAAAGAGATGAAAACAGTGAAACAAGATGGGGATGAGGGTTACCAAAAGATTATTAAGCTGTCTTGGAGAAATACATTGTTCCCTTTTTGGCCTCACCCTGACAAATGAACAAGACTGAGGACAGACATGTCATTGTCGGAATGAATTCGGGGTGTCAAAATGGTTGGCCGCAAGAACCTCAAGTTAAGACCCATACACAGAGCGAAGGTGTCACCCAATCTAAGTTTAGTCTCACCACCAGTGGAGGGCACGCTGAGAACACTGAATGCAGTAGTAAAACATGAAAATCTGCAGACACCATGGTTGAAGTAAAAACACAAAGCTTGAGAAACTCAGAAGGTCAAGCCGTGTCCTTTGTATCGCAAAGGTATAGCCCTTCATTGAGGTATGGCAAAATGTCGGCAGGTGATCAAACAAAAATGTTGAGGGGAGGGATGGTCGCAAAGGCAGGAGGTGATAGGTGGAGAAAGGAGGGAAGAGACAGTAGCAATCAAGGGGAGGAAGGGTGGCTAGGTGAAGGGAGTGGGTAGGGAGGGAGGAGAACTGGAAAGGGGAAGGGAATGGGGAAGAGGATAGAGAACAGGTTAGCAGAAACCAGAAAAGTCGACATTGACGCCATCTAGCTGGAGATTGCCCAGACGGAAAATCAGGTGTTCCTCCTCCAATTTCCAGGTGGTCTTGGTGGGACAGTACACAAGGCCATGGACAGACATGTGAGTGTGGGAGTATGACACAGAACTGAAATGATTGGCTACTGGGAGGTCTCTGTCACTGGTGCAGACAGAGGAAAATACTCAGCGAAGCGATCTCCCAATCTGCGCCGTCTCTCTGAAGTACAGAAGGCCACAAAGGGAGCACTGGATACAATAAATCAGATCTGCGGATACTCAAGTGAAGTGTTACTTCACTTAAAAGGCCTGTTTGGGGCCTTGGACTGTGGTAAGGAAGGAGGTGTGGGCACAAGTGTGTCACCTCCTGCAGCCACAGGTGTAGGTGCCAGGAGTGGCGGGGGCCTATTGGTGGGCAGGGATGAGTGCACGAGGGAATCACAGAGGGAGCAGTCCCTAAAGAAGATGTGTCTGGTAGTGGGATCCTGTTGTAACCTGTACCCATATTTCATCCATTTCTCGTACTTCTGCTCTCACCCCACATTCTCCCCCCCCCCCCCCCACCCCCACAGGCAGAACAAGGACAGTCCCTCTAGTTCTTGCTTCCCACCCCACCAGGCTCCAAATCTGACACATTGTAATTCAACACTTCTGGCAACTACTGCATATCCCACCATTTGCTAAGTCTTCACCTCCACCCCAACTACTTTTCACAAGGATCAGTCTCTCCGAAACACTGCCCCCATAGACACTTCCCACTGTAACCACAAAGTGTAAAAAAAAAGTATCCCATGATCTCCTCCCTCATCTCCAACCAGAGCTACAAACAGCCCTTCAAGATGAGTAACAACACATCATATTCCCCCAGGACAGTCTTCAACCTAGCAGCGAATTTTTCTAATTTCAGTAACC
Source organism: Narcine bancroftii (assembly GCF_036971445.1). NCBI lineage: Eukaryota > Metazoa > Chordata > Chondrichthyes > Torpediniformes > Narcinidae > Narcine > Narcine bancroftii. The sequence goes on from NC_091475.1 coordinate 81,264,054, forward strand.
CCCATCTCCATCTCATTCCACCATTTCCATTTCTTCTTTACCTACTTTTGTACTTTCTTCCCTTCCCCCTATCACCTCTGGGCCCCTCCCTCAGTGTTTCTCCCTTTTTGTGTACAGAATTCCCTCTTTTCCTCCAGGACCCAAAACATTGACTGACCATTTTTACCCATGAATACTGTCTGGCCTGAGTTCCTTCAGCGATTCTTTATCTACTCAAGATTCCAGCATCTGCAGCTTTTAGGTTTCTTTAACACAAATCTTGTTTTACATTTTCTGAACTAAACACCCCAAATGAGAGTCACATGGATGAAGGAAATATGCTATTCCTGGAGAGTGAATTTTTCAGATGGCTTTTCTGCCATTTAGGGATTGTCAAAAACTGATTGCACCATCAGCCACTATCTCCAAAAGTATATTTTCCAACAACAATCTCCACATGAAAATTCAGAAATTATGTACTTTATTTCTCACTTCCCTGTTTCAGGAAACTAAAGTCAACCAGCTCCCTCCCGACATAGTTGAGGTCAGCAAACCGCAGGGGTTTAATTAAAAAATACATACTTTTATGAATCCTTTGAAGTTTTTTTTCTTTCTGGCACAAGTGGAAAGTTAGCCTCATTTTACAAGTTGTTGGAAAATCCTGTATTCCTACAATTACCAGTTTAGAAGTACTTAACTGGTTGTAATAGGTGTTGGTCAAGATACACACACACACACACACACACACATTTACCCACCCAGAGAATTCGTATCCCCGTACAGAAGTGAAGGTATAGATTAGCGATTAATTAATGAGTCGAAGAGTCCAAAGGATCCAATGATTCCAAAATCATTAAAAAGCAATTGGCTCTTATTTTCGTATCAAAATGCAGATTTTATACGTGAAATTTGGAAACAAATATTGGAATAATATTTTAATCTCTCATTGACATTGGCCGAGAAATTTCTGTACAGAAAAGGTTGTTCCTCTCTTATCCGGCGCTCTGTGGTCCAGCACATTTGAACTGCCACCGTTAGTACAAACAGCGCAGTACTTGAACCCCGGTCCCGATCACTGGCATTGTAAAGGCACTGCGCTTAACCATGCCACCCCCCACAGTATTATTTCCTGTTTTAAGCTCTGTTCTACCTTTGATATGTTTACATAGGGGGTTCCCTTAGGGGTCATTTTCTATCTTCTGGCATTTTCTGTGGACCAGCAATGGCCAGATCCCAATGTCACCAGATTAAAGAGGTACAACCCATCCTCAATTTGAAGCACCTCTTCTTGAGGAATCATTTTTAAGTATCTTATAGTTTTAATTTTTTTTTTAAAAAGTAGAAAATAATGTATGATGGTGCGCGTACAACAGAATCGCGCACAGCCACAACAGTTAAGCAAGCGCATTACCAGAGCGCATAGCCTCCAAAGACGTCCCAGTCCTCCAGCTAAAGGTCAGGCACCAGCAATTAGGAAAAGCGCGTGAATAAGAGCCCGCGCTTTTTATGGCACCCGACACCCGAGGCTGGAAAGTGACGTCACTACCGCATCCCAGAAGGCTCAGTGTGAAACGTGCAGTGGGAACTATAAAAGCTGTGGTTAAGCACAATAAAGGTACTGATTCCTGACTCTACCGACTCCAGGGTCATTTATTGCCACTTGCGTAAGGTAGTGTCGTCAGATAGGCCACTACAATAGCAATTAATTTCTCTAATTTAAATGAAAAGTTTGAATTTTTTTGTACAACCTTTCTTGTATGCAATCTTCATTTTCTCAATCCAAAGTAAAAACAGAACCAAATACAATAAAGTGCTGTACATCTAAACTTGTTGTGTTTTCAGAGTAACGGAGACCTTCCTGCTAGAGATTCGTCTATTTCTTTCATTGTAATTATTAGGAAGGTTTCTGTCTGTTAAATAAGCTTTAAAAAATCTCCTCCTTTCTTCCATTGACATATCTAAATTAAAATTCATGGTAACCATGGTTTTATGTTATCTCAGCTTTGATCTCATTTCAGCTTTAGTTAGCTATCTTTTATCATTCAAAGATACATAATCGGGGGAGTCATGTGATGGAGTAGTGGCCGGTAGGAGAATACAAGCCCTTTCCAGAAAAGAAGAAATAAAGTGAAGAAAATACAACGTTCAAGAAACTCAAAGCACAACAAATAAAAGATAAAGTTGTGGAGAAAAGAAAGAAAATGGCACCCAAGAAGGAAAAAGTAAAAACAACGGGGAAAAAAATAAGAAGAAAAGACGCCGGAAGAGAAAGGAGAAGGCCTTGCCTGCATGAAGAAACAGGGAGCTGTTGTGGAGAAGAGAGCCCGCTCTCCAAGGTTGGTGACGACCCCGCAGAGTCGCGACCTCCTGACCGCTGAACTGCAAAAAACAAAAGCACGCAACTGCGCATGCACAGTGCGCTCACTAAGGAAAAAGAGAACACCGACGGGAGGGGGGCCCAGCTGAGGAGCGAGCAAACACAGCGCGACCAGCTGAGGGATGCCCGACACCAGGGCTCTCAGCTGGAAGAAGAGGAAAGCGACAGGAAAGGGAGTGATAGGAAAGAAGAGCAGCAACAGGAGGTCCAAAAGATGACTAGCCCAGAAGAAGAGGGCCAACAGCAAGAAGCCAAGCAAGAAGAATCCCAGCAAAGTGAGGCAAGCAACTCCACAGGAAAGTCAGAAGAGACACAGATACAAGGAAGAGAAGAAGAAGAAGACACAAACACGGGTGCAGACACAGAAGAAGAGGAGGAAGAAGACCAAGATCTGCACAGAGAAATAGAAGGTTAAATAGATGCATAATCCATTGCTCATGGATAACTCAAGAATTAGCAAAGCTTTTTAAGGAAATACGTCACATTCACAAGGAGGAATCTTGTGCATACTATTTCTCTGACGTTCAAATTTACCCATCCTATCGATGAGACTATTATGATATAGTGATGTTCCTTTCTATGTGAGAATAACCACCACTTTCAGAGGAATGGGAAAAGACTAGCTCCAAAACCAGCTATTTACCATGCAATCAGACATTGGCATGGTGAAGTGTACTGATGTGGATCACTTGAGATATACAATAGAGGAGCAAGAGGGAATACTGTTGTTGCTGTTCTTGCACCTGTTTTGCATCCAGACATTCTTCAACCTAATCCTTGGGAGTTTTTGCTGTCTGTTATGATCTTACTGTCCATATGGCTGAACTCACTCATCTCTTCTAGGCACTGCTGATGGTGAGAGGTTGGTCAATTTATTTTCATATCCATTAAGGTGATAGGAGAGGGTCCTGAGGTGGTGGATTATGCAGAACAAGCTACCAGGGGAAGAGGTCGAGGTAGGATGCAGATGCAGGCAAATGGGACTAACTTAGGTCGACTATATGCTGTTCATGGACAAGTTGAGCGGAAGGGCCCATTACAGTGCTATAACCCTCTCTGAACCCATGACATCCATTCGGATACAATTTTTTTTTAAAAAAAACAGGACGTGGTCTCAGAAGTTAAAGATAGGATTCTTTCCAAGGAAAAGGTTTATAAATTGCAACCCAGGCAGCAGTTAAGCAATTATATGGAAAATGTCAGCAAAAGAGGTCAAACGAATGGAGGAGGGAAAAGAGAATAAGCAACCAAAATCAAGCTTCTAAAGATACGTGAAAAGGAAAAATGATTAGAAGTTAATGGGAGGCCTCTACAGGCTAAGGAAGGAAAAATTATATTGGTGAAAATACAATGCAGAGAAAGCAATCAAGTATTTTGCGTCCCTTTTTGACAATTGACAGAGAATTTTTCTGGAAATGTGGCAAACTAAAAGACCTGCCTGAATGAGTTCAATGATTTAGTACACACTTACAAAAAGGCACTGGAGAAATTATTGACTAAAGGGTAGTAAATCCTCAGGACAGAATGACCTACATCCTAGGGATTTGAAGGAGGTGGGTGTCGAGAAAGTGGATTCACTGTCATCTTTCAAAATATTCCTCCTTTGGTCAGGATACCAGATCTGTTCACAAGAGAAAGTCAAGCAGAAAGGGTTGAACATTTAAAAGCCCATCAAGAGGCCATTTGTGCAACAACTTTGAAGGAGTAAAACATCCCAAGGCACCTGGCAGGAAAGTTATCAAACAAAATTGACACCAAGTTATGTTAAGTGACCAAGAGCTTGTTCTTCTTGTTCTCTTAGAAATTGTGAGCATTGCAAAAAGGGCAAAATTTATTGACCATTGTTGATCGAATAAGAATCCATAACTGAAGGAGAAGATAACGAAAAGAACTGACTCAGTAAAATTTCTTGTTTATTTTTATTAAGTGACAACATTGTTTGGGGGGTTTGGTGTATCTTATGGGGATAAATGAGGAAGGGAGTGAGGGAGGGAGGGAAGGGAGTGGGGAGAAAATGACACTATATGTTTAAGAGGAAAAATGTCTGTATGTATCTTGGTCAATGTGGTTTATAGTGTGAAAAATAAAAAAAAAATTAAAAAAAGAATCCACACCTTCAACTGCCTTATTCCTTACAGAAAAGATACTTCTGTAGTGGTCTCAGCAACCCATTGTTAGGTTAGGTGAAGAAAGATGAAGAATTAGGCAGAGTGCAATGAAAGGGGTGCAGAGGAACTAAACAACAATAGATCCCACTTCTGATGAAGGATTTTTGATCTAAAACACTAACTCTCTTTCTTCAGCTATTACCTCACCAGGTGAGTGCTTCCTTATCACACATAAATGTATAACTACTGGGATGCGTAACTGGAGATGAAAAACAAACAGGGATTTAGCTTGATTATAAAGCTCCTTGCTCTCAAGAGGTGGTTTTGAAAAAAAGTCTGGATTATTAATTATGTTACTGAAAATATTTGTCTTTTAGTCTGAATTGACAAACGATACTTTGTGGGTATATACTGTAACAAATTAGAACATGGGTCAAGGTCAGTTATCTTCAAAATAATGTACATTTTATCAAAGTTGGCCGCTCTCAGTGTATAGCAAACCTCTGCCAATGCTCTACAAATAATAGCACTATTTAAGACATGGAGCAAGACAATCTAACAGACTATTCAATTCCAAGCCAAATTACATATTTCTATCTCTTATTAAATCTCCTTTCCTGCAAACCTTGGCATCCAATGCAAACGTGCTTCAGTGTTTTTTTTCAGTGCTCCCATTGTGGTCTCCTCTACATCAAAGAGACTGAATGATTGCTTCATTGGACACATCGGCTCTGTCCACTGCAATAGCATGGATCTCCCATTGACCACCCATTTCAATTCCCCATCCCATTTCCTTGCTGACATGTCTGTCCATGGTCTCATGCACTGCCAGACTGAGACACCCGCAAATTGGAGGAACAATACTTCATCTTCCATCTGGGTACCCTCCAATTGGACAGCATTTATATCAACTTCTCCGGTTTCCGTTAAACCCCCCCACCCAATCTTCGTCTCCCTTTATCCTTTCCTCTAGTTCTGTCTCTCTTCCCTTTCCCTCATCTTTCCTCTTGTATCCAATTAACACTGTTCGTCTGTTGGTCTAGACTCCTCCCTCTCCCCAGTCTTTATTCAAATGCCTACCTGCTTTTTGCTTACACCTTTAAGAAGGGCTCAGGCTTGAAATGTTGTAATATATCTTTACTTCCTATGAATGCCGAGTTCCTCAAGCAGTTCTGTGTGATTTTATGAGTGAACATCCACATGCAGACAACCAGAAAGCGGATTCTTCAATCTCGAACTGTACCAGACAGACTGCAGAAGATGCTCCACTTGCACCCACATCTCCTCCCTCACCACCATTCAGGGCCCCAAACAGTCATTCCAAGTGAAGCAGCACTGCAGTGGTCATCTTCTGTATCCGGGACTCCTGTACATCGGAGTGACTGGGCAAGTGTTTCACTGTCCGCCACAATAGCATAAATCTCCCAGATGCCACCCATTTCAATTTCCTGCCCCATTGCCTTGTCTGTCCATGGCCTCATGCACTGCCAGACTAAAACTACCTGCAAATTGGAGGAACAACACCTCATATTCTGTCTGGGCACCTCCAACAAGATGGCATTAACAGTGACTCTCCCATTTCCATTAAACCCCCCCCTCCATCTTTCCCCATGTTTCTTTTCCTCTTGCTCTGTCTCTCACTCTCTCTCCCCACTTTTCCTGCTTTTCAGAGGCAAAAAGAACCACCCTCTTCCAATCAATTCTCACCTTTCCTCACCTGTCCCTTATCATATCTAATTAACACCTTTTGTCTGCTAGTCTGAACTCTTCCCCCTCTCTTTCTTCCCTTTTCCCCAACCTTTTAATACAGATCTTTTTTTACCGGTCTTTTTTTACTCATTACTTGAGGAAGGGTTCGGGCCCGAAACATAAGTAATACATCTTTGCTTTCTATCGACGCCACGACACAAGTTGAGTTCCTCCAACTTGTGTTTTTACTGTATCGGACAGAGAGCAGGCAAACAAACTGAAAACTCCACTATTCAGACTGCTTAATTTCTTAAATGGAGCACAGATCATAGTAGACCCGTACAAAATCATTAGGTCTGCATGCATAATACGTATTAGCGGCAACTAGTTAATTGCAATTGAAATTTTAAAACAGAAACCATTCTTCACTAGCAGATAACCAAAATAAACTCAACATACCATGCCTATAATTTGCACTAAAAGTTCAGTAAAATTCTAAGCTTATGTTCAATTGCTTTGAATCAAGATGCCTAAATGTTTCAAAATTTTCACATCAAGGTGAAATCACACTAGCGACTAGGGAAAAGTAATGATTCAATCTCCGAAGAATTTATCGCAGAAAAAGAACACGCTGTACCCACTCCGAAGAACAGAAATTAAGCCTATAAATAGGGGTCATTCATGTTAATGTCCATTTCTGTATGAATTCAGGAAGTGGTTTTTGTATCATTCTACAAATCTTGAGAAAATGGAGACGGCCCACACACTTACCTTTGCAACATCCAGCCAGCCAGTCTTCCTGCAAACCCACCACATTTTGGAAGCCTCACCATTCCAAGCATGCATCATCTCTCCATTAAATTAGGCACACAGCATTAATTTCATAATATTTAGAAAAGGTTTGCATTTATAAAGTGGCCTTCACCACGTCAGGATATTTAAAAGTGCTCTCAACGGGCGCCGTAGCATATTGAAAGGAGGCCACGGACTGAAATCATGAAATATTTGTTTATGTTTTTTATGTAGTCAGTAGGAGAGAAGTACGGGGGGGGTGGGGGTAAACTGAACTTGACTGCTTCACAGGGAAGGGCCCCATAAATTTTGAGCAGTTTTCTAAGGGGGGGGGGCATAGCCAAAAAAAGGTTGAGAATGGCTGCTTTATAGTAATTCAGTAATTTGACATAGTCATGGCTGTTTTGGAGGAAACATGGCAGTCTCCTGCAAACGGGAAGATGATAAAAACAAGATTATCTGTTTTTGTGATATTTGTTGAGCAATAAAACCATCAGCCAGAAAACAGGAAGTATCTCCCAGCAACCTGCTCAAAATTGTGTTCTGAGCATGCAACTAAGGATGCGGTTGAAGCCTCAGTTCCACATTCCGTCCAAACCTCCACCTTCAACAGCACTGGTCCTTCAGTGCTCCTCCTCTGAATTTACAGCACTCCCTCAGCTCTACATCAGGAGCATCAATCTAGTTTTTGAGCTTCAGGAGAATAACTCTTTCATATTTTTGATAATAGTCCTATAGTTTAAGCATGTTAAACTGGTCTCAGTAGCCCAGCGAACCTGAAAAATACATAAAAAATGTGGCAACCCCAAAAGATTTATTTTGATCATGTGTAGGAACTTATAACAGTTGAAAGCTTAAATTTCTTCCACTGTTTTTTTTTAAATTTAGTTATTCATTTTTAGCAGTCTCTTGGGATTGACGATGACTTGCTTCTACTTCAATAGAGGGTTCTGACGTGACTGACAGGCCAGTGTCTAATCTGTAGATACATGCACAGTTTGAGAAGTGATGCTCTCTCTCCAATTATGCTGGGTTTTGGTGTGCACCAGATATCAGAGCTGTCCCGAATGGTCCTTTTCTATTTTGAGTGGTGTGGTAATGGGCCAGCAATCAGCATTCTTTTCCAAGGAGATTTTGAGAACCTTTTTGAATACTTTCCTCTGTCCATCAGATAATCTCTTCCCATACTTTCTGCTCAGAGCAGAAAGTATGTAATTCAGGTCTTTACTCTGGAAATGTTGGCATGCGATTCTCTGGTTTCTTGTCTTGATGTAATTAAATTCTGCCCCATTAGTGGCAGGAGAATTAAAATATGTAAGCTAATAAACTCTATTTCAATCAAGATTCCTTTATTGTCATGTAAATAAGTACACAAAGAGGTGCCACAAGTCTGGCACCACCACCAATTAGAGAAAGAGACGCAAAAGAGAGCCCCTTCAGAGACAGCAAGTGTCCATTGTTTTGCCTCCTGTGCTCCCGTGATCTCCACATCTTCATGGCCTCCTGTCCATTCCAGCGATGAATTCAAGCTCCTGGATCCAAACCTCTGATACGATCAGAAAGCTGATAACGCCTGAGGCCCTTCAGAAACCCATGGTAGCTACTGAAATGATTCTCTTACTCCTAAATATCACTTTTTAAAAAAATAATGTTCACAATAACCACAGCCCCAATTCAGCAAATATTATCTGTACTCATTTACCTGTTGCCAAGTTCCACAAACAGGATCCTGGGCAGCATTCTACTGCCTGATCAATACACTGTCCATTCAGCCTGTCATTCCCCCACATCCTATATTTTCCCTTATCTTCAGTCCCTTTACCTTAATCACAGTTAAGCCCTTCAAGCCCCTGTTTCATACTTCAGTGCTACTTCTGTTCTGCTTCCAAGGCTCTTATAGATAGAAGATGTGTCACAAATTTATTTTCCCTTCTGGTTCTATGAAGTTCTATGGGTAGCACACTTATCACTGCTCATTAGGCCATTGGTTCAAATCTCAGCAGAGACCCTCCAAAATCTGCACTGGCCTTTGGGAGAGTACAGAGTGAATGCTGCACCAGAATTATTGACTTCGAAACAAGAGGAAGCCAATATACCCTTACAAATGAATTCAAGAGATCGTTAAGAAATTATGAAGATAAGGAGGGCATTGTGGCCAGCATATATTCCTCAACTAATATCTTAAGAGTATCGAAACGAGTTTCTTTCAACATATGGTGTGTAGAATACTGGTGGTCAGTGGGCTTGTTATAGGCCACAGTGACATTGCCAAGGCAAAATATTACTGATATAACAAATAACATGAAAGAACACAGTTTCAAATAAGAACAAAATGAAACAAACTCCAAAGGAATTATCCCACCCAAGACAAAAATCCCATTGAAGGTCTGGGGAGAGGGTTGTCCTTGCCAGCACCCCACCCACCCTTTCGTCAATGATGACTCGTGGGTTTGATATGGGTGGTCTATGGTACACATGGTAAGTAAAGGAATACTTAAGGTGATCTGTGGGTTAAAAAAGGAAACAGTAAAATATTGCTGTGCGCAGGACTGCTAGGTACAAATTTGACCCCTGCTCTCTTTCTCCCTTTCCTTATGTTAGGACTCTTCAAAAATAAATCTGTACCAGGAAGCAATTTTGAGATGCCATGAATTTCTGAAAGGAGCTTCCAAGTCTTGGTTTGTCTCTACTTGTTTCACACCAAGTTTTGGGCCCTCAGGCCGCAAAGTAGTCAAATATCAAGCAAACTAGAGAAGGACACTTGATAGCTAAGCAATTTCTCCCTGATATGCAGTTAAATTATGCAACAAACACAAAATACAAGTTTGAAAAACATATTAGGAACTGGTCTAGTTATAAATAAGTTTTTCAACCAAGCAAGACTGCAGACTTCCAAACAAAATGTAATTGTTTAATTAATTGTGTAACATGTTATAATCTACAATGCTGAATGAAAGGGGATCAGTAATTAGTTACTTACAGCATTGGAGTCCACATCACTGTGAATTGCAACTGTTTTGATCCCCATCTTTTTGCAAGTCTTAATGATCTGCAGAGTAACACAAATATTTTAAGTTGCTTATAAAAACTGGAACAGAACTCAGCAAACTGCTTAAATTTAGACATACATCATGGTTACAGACCCTTTCGGCCCACGAGCCCACGCCACCCAATATACCTTATACCCCCAGAACATTTGAAACAGTGAGAGGAAACCCACACAGACATGGGGAGAAGGTACAATCTTCTTACAGAGAGCACAGGATTCAAACCCTGGTCGCAGTTACTGGCACTGTTACAGCATTGCGCTAATCTCTACGCTAACTGCGCCCCTTGGAGTACCATTTCATATACCCCTTGGTAGATTAATCTTGGACTGTCAGCACATTTGGAAGTCACTCTTTTGCATTATGATTACTGTGAATATTTATTGTCCAACTTAAGTATTTATTGTCTCTTTTAATTTAATTCAACTAGGTTTCCTTTACAAGTATCTGTTCAGCTGCAGCAAGAGAACTAGAACATAAAAGCAAAGCTATAAAGCGGAGGTTTTACAAAGCACTGGTCAAACTGGAGTATTGAGAGCAGCTTTGGGTTCCACATCTAAGGAAGTGTGTGTTGGTACTGGAGACCGTCCAGAGGAAGGATAAAATATTACAGGATAGTACAGGACCTTCAGCCCATGATGTTGTATCAACCTATGAAAATCTTCTCAACAATCTCATTTTTTCTTACCTCACACCCATAACCTTCTATTTTTCTGACATTTATCTGTTTTTTTTTAATGTCCCTATGGTACCATATGTACATTGCAAAATGTTTATGATCATACCTCAATGTTTTTCTGTCCCCTTTGCTCAATAACATTAGCAAAGAAAGGAGAATATAAGGGGTAATATGTGGGGAGATAGTTGGGGGGGGGGTGGGGGGGAAGAAACCATACAAGGCAAAAATCGCATTTAAATCATAAAATTAAACATTTGGCCCTTTGCAGCTGTAGTTTGTTCAAATTTATTGTCAGAGTACATACGTAACATCACATACAACCCATAGATTTTTTTTCCTGCTAGCAAGGCAGAATTTGTACTGAACCAGTAATATAAACTGTACTCAAGAAAAGGATACGAATGCAAATGAGAGAAATGTAAACAAAGAAACAAATGTAAACAAACTGACTGTGCAAATACAGAATAAAGTTTGGCAATAAATAATGTGCAAAGAGTCGTTAAATGAGTCTCTGATCGAGTCTAATGTTTAGAAGTGGAGGGGTCGCAGCTGTTCCTGAACCTGGTGATGTGAGTCTTGTGGCACCGAGACCTATTTTCTGATAGAAAAAGCAAGAACAGAGCATATCATGGGTGGTGTAGGTCCCTGATGATTGCAGATGCTCTCAAACAGGAGCATTCCATGTAGATTTTCTCGATAGCGGGGAGAATTTTGATTGTGATATACTAGGCTACATCCACTACTTTTTGCAGGGCTTTCACCTCAGAGTTATTGGTGTCCCAATGCCAGGCTGTGATGCAGCCGGTCAGCACAGTTTCTACTATACATCTGTAGAAGTTTGCCATGGTCTCCAATATCATACCGATCCTCTGCAAACTCCTGAGGAAGTAGAGGTGCTGATATGCTTTCTTCACAATGTCATTAGCATGTGGGGTCCAGGAAAGGTCCTCTAAGATAGTGTCTCCCAGGAATTTAAATTTTCTCACTCTCTCCACCTCTGATCCCCCAATGATCACTGGTTCATACACCACTTCTTCTTCCTTTCCTACACTCTACAATTACCTCCTTGGTTTTGGTGACATTGAGTGAGAAGTTGTTGTTAGTACAAAATTCAACCAAGCTTTCAGTTTCCCTCCTGTACGCTGATTCATTGCCCCTTTTTATAGAGCCCACTACTGTAGTATCATCAGTGAACTTGTAAATGGTGTTGTTGTCGTACTGAGTCCCACAGTCATAGGTGTAACAAAGGCTAAATTCACAGCCCTGTAATGCTCTGATCCTGATGGAGTATGTGGAAGTGTTCTTGTCCATCCACACTGATTGGGGTCTGGAGAGATGGAGTATATGGAAGTGTTCTTGTCCATCCACACTGATTGGGGTCTGGAGAGATGGAGTATATGGAAGTGTTCTTGTCCATCCACACTGATTGGGGTCTGGAGAGATGGAGTATGTGGAAGTGTTCTTGTCCATCCACACTGATTGGGGTCTGGAGATGAGGAATTCAAATAACACAATGGGATCTTGAGGCCCAAATCTTGAAGTTTGCTGATTAGTTTTGAGAGGATGATAGTGTTGAATGCCAAACTGTAGTTAATAAAAGGCATACTGATGTATGGATCTTTGCTGTCCAGGTCTTCCAGGGTTTTTTATGGAGCCAGTGAGATCGCATCTGCCATAAATCTATTACTGTAGGCAAATTGGAACAGATCCATGTTGCAGCTCAGATAGGAGCTGATATGCTTCAACAACAGCCTTTCAAAACACTATCAATGTGGACATGAATCCCACTGGTGGGTACTCATTTTTGCAGGTTACCACACTCTTCTACATTGGTACATTTGTGGCCTGTTAAAGGAGATGGGCATAATGCCCTGATGGAGTGAGATATTGAAGCTATCCATGAGAACATTGACAAGTTGGTCAGGACAGGTTTTCAGTACTCAACCAAGTACTCCATCCAAACCAGATGCTTTTCTGGGATTCACTCTCATGAAGGCTGCCATCTTCGGATTCAGTATGTTATCTTCGGATACTGGCAGCAGATAATCATCAGGGGACATGGGGGTACGTTGAGGTTCGCAGTATATTAGCCCTTGGAAGAATTATTCAATCTATTCTTACTGCATGGTCTTGTTTAAGTAGTAATTGGATCTGGTTCCATTGTCTTCCACATCCTTGTCAATTTGAAAGAACAGAGAGTGGAGGAGTATTTTTCTGACGGGGGTGGGGGATCTGTGACCAGTTGAGCTCTGCAGGGATCAGTGCTGGGAGCTCTGGTGTGTGCATGTATGTTTTGGATGAAAATGCAAGTTGACTGACTAATAAATTTGCAGTCGAGAATAGTAAGGCAGGTTAACATGAGTTGAAACAGGATAAAGAGCAGCTGAATGGCAGGTGGAGTTTAATCCAGATAGGTGCGAGGTGTTGTACTTTCGCAATCAAATGCAAGAAGAAAAAATACAATAAATGGCAGGATCCTGAGAAATTGATCCACAAATTGATCGTGGACAGCAAATCCATAGCTCCCTGAAAGCTCCAAAAGACATGCAGGTCCGTATATCAATTAGTCACTGTAAGCTTCCCCTGGTACGGAGTAGAGTGGTAGAATCTGAGTGCAGTTGAGAGAATAAAAAATTGGATTAATGTAGGATTAGTGTATACAAGGGATTGATGGACAGCATAGCGTCAGTAGAATGAAGGTTCTAATTCTATGATATATCCCTTTGTGACACTCTGTCTTAACCAGCTGAGGGCGCAACCACAATTGGTCATATGCGTAAATACGTACACAAAAAGATCTTGTAAGATTTACAGATCAGTGGAGATTACAAAGATTAGTGGGTGTCTAAACTGTGGACCACAAATGGAGAATTTTAAAACAGGGAGCAGATGTCCTATCAAAGGGCTCATGATTAAAAAAGTGTTACGATGCAAAACACAGTTTTGAAAAAAATGCATACTTTAATAACGAGCTAATAAACAAACTGGCTGGCAAGTTCACAAAGTGTTAACATTTCCCCAGGAACTGTTCTCCAGCAGCTTTTCTATCTACTTTTAAATTGATTCTCCAGATTCAACATTATCACAATCTTTGATATTCCCATTTTATCTACAATATTTAGGTTAGGACGCCATCAAGTCCAGTTCAGCTTGGATTCACAGTGGTACATAAACTAGACAATAAAATGGAAGAACATTTAGAACTTTGAACATTTTAAATGATTTTTAATTTAACCTTTACATTGCCACAGCCTTTTAAAAAAATTTATGGAACATATCACAGAATAGTCCTTTCAGCCCACAATATTGTGCTGACCTACATAAACCTACTCCAAAACAATCTAACCCCTTCCTCTCATACCTTGCCAAGTGTCTTTTAAATGTTCATATTGTACTCTTCCTCCATCAGACACCACACAATGTATTCTAGGCACCCACCACTAGGTGCATTAAAAAAAAAACTTACCTCTGACCTCTCCCTTAAAATTTCCTAAACTTGCCTTAAGTAGATGTCTTCTGGTACTTTTCTTGTCGCTCTGCGAAAAAAAGTGCTAATTTTCCAACCTACCTATGCCTTTCATAATCTTCTATACCTCAAAGTCTCCTCTCATCCTTTGTCACTCCTTGCTCCATAACACATCTTCAACAATCTTGGTAAATCTCCTCTGTACTCTGTCTAAAACATATACATCCTTCCTGTAATGAGACAACCATAACAAATTGTAATACTCCAAGTGTGATCTAGCCAGTTTTATAGAACTGTAACATTATCTCACGGTTCGTGAATTCAAACCTTCCGCCTATGAAAACCACCACCCTACCATCCTGCATGGCAACCTTGAGAGATCTATAGACTTGAACCCCAAAATATCTGTGCCTCCACATTGTTATCACCAAAAATCATCTAAATACATAGTAGAATTTTCCAAATGCCTATGAACTTGAAAAAAAATTCTTATTTGGTCACTTTTTCCACCTTTAAACACCACCACCCTCCGAGTAGTTAATAGGCCTCCTAAAATTATCTCAACCTTCCAAAAACAAATTGAAACAATGAAATTGAAATAAATAAATTTGAACGTCCAGATTCAAGGACAGTTTCATTCTTGCTGTTATCAGCCTCTTGAATGGACATCTCAAAAAAAATGGTGCCTTTGAACAGTTTTCACCTGTACTTTTATCTATACTCTACACTCCAGTTTTATTATTGCAACCCCTGATATGCTTGAGTACAATTGGCTTCCCTCGATCACATACAAAACAAATCGTTCCACTGCATCTCGACAAATATGACAAATAGTTTAATTTGTTTAAATTTTATTGTATTGCCTTGTTCATCCCTACTTCTTCAGGCAGTAAATGGCCTTTTTAACACTTTAACACCTACATGGTGACAATACAGTTAAAGAGTGGTTGGATTGCAAGTTTGGGAGTGTGAGAGATGAGTAAAACTAATATGAAAATATGAGAGATGAAGAAAGCTAGTATGGACATATGTGTAATGAATAAAGCCAGTATGAATAGGATAGATAATAGAATGTAGGTCTGAATAAGATAAGGGTCTCCTAGCCTTACAGAGTCAGCAAGTTCTGCATATGTAATTAGTAAGCCTTAGACAGAATTAGCAAGTTCTAAGTTAGTAAGCCCTGAGGGTTGGGAAGGTGTGAATAAGGACAAAGGCAGGTGAATAAGGACAATGACATGATGGGACACAGACAGGATAGGATTGCCTAATGCCAAATTTATCCAGGAGGCAGAAGAATGTTAGGGGGGGAGGGTACCTCTACACTGAAATGAACTGTTTAAAAGTTGGGTGAGCCCCAGAATGTGTGTGTATTCCCAGGGCAAGGGGAAGCACCCAACTTTGCATTGTTGTATAATAAATGTTCTTTGTTCTCAATTTTTGTCCCGAGCAAATTCTGTGAAGGTACATCTGTTTCTCACAAATGAGGCCTCGTCCGGGATCCCACTCCCTCCACTGACAGAGTGCCCGACGACGAGGGTAGGTGCATCCCACCTGATTCAGCTGGACTCGGATGACGGGTGACTGGTCAGTGGATGAAGCGAGTGATATCCGAGAAGAGGCATTGAGAACAAACGACGGGAGGGCATTAAGGAAGCGTGCTAGGAATAGCTACTGGATCCCGGTAAGAAGAATTTTACTTACCTGTTAGTATGGGAGGTGTGAGTAGCAAGGGAAATAGTCCTAAGGAAGGACGGGACGATCAGATAACTAAGCAAAGTCCGTTAGGATTAATGCTATCTGATTGGGGTGCGGGCAGAACCCACGGGAAAGACAAACAGACCATGGTCAGGTATTGCTGTCTGGAATGGGTTAAAAACCCAACAAAAGGGAATTCAGTATATTGGCCAAAGTTCGGATCCGATGAGGACTGGATGTGTCAGGCATTGACCATCTGGCTCTATCAAAATCAAAGAGATAATATTGAGAGCAAAGAATATGCAGCCTGCTGGCTCAGCGGATCGGTTGATCAACTGGTTTTGAATGAAAAGGAATGTAAGGACAAGAAGGATGAGGAACCTTTTGTCCCTGAAACACAAGGATGGGATGTGTTATATTCCCTTCCTCCACCTTATGCTCCTCCTATGCCGGCTCCTATCTTTCCCCTCTCTCCTATGCTCTACCCTTCTTCACCTTCCCCTCCTCCCCCACAGCTAAAGAAAGGAGAAGAAAGTAGGGGTGGTATGATGACCCATTCACAAAGTACTAGATTACCACCTCAATTGACAAGAGAGGGAGGAGACTTTGATTCAAAACAGTGTGAGACTCTCCGGAAGGGAAGGGCAGAACCCTTTGATTCATTTCCCAGAGAGCAGGAATCTAGACATTATAAAGGAAAGGATAAGCCAGAAATTAACTGGATGAGACCTTTACGGGAAGTTCCCATGGGAGGGGGTCTCGGTTTCATAAATGTGCCCCTGACTAGTACGGAGGTGCGTAACTTTAAAAGAGAAATGACCTCCCTGATAGAGGATCCTCAGGGATGTGCCGAACAATTAGATCAATTTTTGGGACCAAATATATATACATGGGATGAGTTAACATCGATCTTTAGGGCTCTGTTCACTTTGGATGAATGTGGAATGATTCGCCAGGCAGGGATGAGAGTCTGGGATAGGGAACACCAAGGGGGACCAGAGGCAATACCTGGGGATCTTAAATTCCCCCTGACAAAACCAAATTGGGATAAGAATACTAATGATGGTCGCACATTAATGGAGGAATATAGGGTTAATCTGATAAAAGGAATCAAGGAATCTGTTCCAAAGGGACAAAATTTTAAGAAAGCATTTGAGGTTCCCCAAGGTCCCGAGGAGACCCCCTCTGCATTTCTGAATAGATTGCGTATGGCCATACAGCAATATGGGGGTCTGGATATAGAATCCCCAGCGGGTGCACAATTGGTATTAACGGGCTTCATTACAAATTCAGCCCCAGACATTAGAAGGAAATTGCAAAAGACTGAGAATTGGCATGAACAGGGAATAATACAGCTTTTACAGATCGCACAAAGGGCATACGTCCAGAGGTCTGAGGATAAACAGAAAGGAAAGGCTAAGATTTTGATACAGGCAGTCAAGGAAGTCGTGGAGGGACAGCAAGGAAAGGGTAGGGGCTGTGTGCCAGCTCCTGGACATTGGGAGGAGCTCTGGGATTGGGAGAGTAGAGACCAGAGCAGGGGCAAGGGTAGAGGGGAATTCCGGGGACGACGACCGTTCCCGGGACCTCGTGGTAATCCCAGTAGGAATTGGGAAACAGGAGCATTAGTTTGCTACCATTGTAAAAAGGAGGGACATTTTAAGAGAGAATGCCCAATGCGAGCCAGGGAGATGCGATCTTACGCACTGATGGAAGCAGATTATGAATAGGGGGGGTCACGGTTCTCAGTCAATACACACCGTGGGCTGCATGGAGAACCATTGGTAAATTTAAGCATAGGACCCCACAGTGACAAGATGACCATTTTAGTAGATTCTGGGGCAGCCCGGTCTAGTATTTTACAACCACCCGAGGGTGTTAAGATAGAGGGGACAGTGATGAATTCAGGAGTAGGAGGAAGAGATTTTACGGTCCCTGTATTAAGGGATGTAAGAATACAAATGGGAGAGAAGATAGTAATGGAGGACATTCTACTAGTTCCCCAAGCTGGAGTTTGTTTGTTAGGATGAGAATTACAGAACCAATTGGCTATTGGCACCAGACCACAGGAATCAGGTATCAGGGTTCAATTGTATGTATTACCCGAGGAGGATCGGGAACTAATAAATCCTGGAGTATGGGCAAAAAGATGCAATAGAGGAGTGTTAGATATTCCTATTCATAATCTGCTTCCATCAGTGCGTAAGATCACATCTTCCCTGCAAGTTACTTTAAAAGATCCTGAGCAAGTAATTAGACGAAAGCAGTATCCAATTCCGATGGCTGGCTGAAAGGGACTGCAGCCAGTAATTGACCAATTGGTGAAAGATGGTATACTCGAACCTTGTATGTCACCTTTTAATACCCCTACGCCTGAGGCGAACGACTAGTACATATCCAAATATTTAAAGGGACTTTCTGCCTCTCTATACGAATTAAAACGGAAGGGTTTATTAGCTCAAAACCCACCCCTGGAGCACCCTATTCATTTTATTAAATCTGGTGATTGGGTATATGTAAAAGCATGGCAAGATCACCAACTAAAACCTGTCTGGGACGGCCCCTATTGTGTTCTTTTGATTACAGACACTGCAGTGTGAACGAAAGAAAAGGGGTGGACTCAAATAGAACGAATTAAACAAGCTGCTGATCCACGGACTCTTTCTTCTTTGGCTTGGCTTCGCAGACGAAGATTTATGGAGGGGTAATGTCCACGTCAGCTGCAGGCTCGTTTGTGGCTGACAAGTCCGATGCGGGACAGGCAGACACGGTTGCAGCGGTTGCAAGGGAAAATTGGTTGGTTGGGGTTGGGTGTTGGGTTTTTCCTCCTTTGTTTTTTGTCAGTGAGGTGGGCTCTGTGGTCTTCTTCAAAGGGGGTTGCTGCCCGCCAAACTGTGAGGCGCCAAAATGCACGGTTTGAGGTGATGGTCCTCCATTCTGGAGACGTGACCCACCCAGCGCAGTTGGGTCTTCAGCAGCATGGATTCGATGCTTGCGGACTCTGCCAGCTCGAGTACTTCGATGTTGGTGATGAAGTCATTCCAATTAATGTTGAGGGTGCAGCGGACACAGCGCTGATGGAAGCGTTCTAGGAGCCGTAGGTGATGCCGGTAGAGGACCCATGATTCGGAGCCGAACAGGAGTTTGGGTATGACAATGGCTCTGTACACGCTGATCTTTGTGTGTTTCTTCAGGTGGTTGTTTTTCCAGACTCTTTTGTGTAGTCTTCCAAAGGCGCTATTTGCCTTGGCGAGTCTGTTGTCTATCTCGTTGTCGATCCTTGCATCCGATGAAATGGTGCAGTTGAGATAGGTAAACTGGTTGACAGTTTTGAGTTTTGTGTGCCCGATGGAGATGTGGGGGGGCTGGTAGTCATGGTGGGGAGCTGGCTGATGGAGGACCTGTTTTCTTCAGGCTGACTTCCAGGCCAAACATTTTGGCAGTTTCCGCAAAACAGGACGTCAAGCGCTGAAGAGCTGGCTCTGAATGGGCAACTAAAGTGGCATCGTCTGCAAAGAGTAGTTCACGGACAAGTTGCTCTTGTGTCTTGGTGTGAGCTTTCAGGCGCCTCAGATTGAGGAGACTGCCATCCGTGCGGTACCAGATGCAAACAGCGTCTTCATTGTTGAGGTCTTTCATGGCTTGTTTCAGCATCATGCTGAAGAAGATTGAAAAGAGGGTTGGTACGAGAACGCAGCCTTGCTTCACGCCATTATTAATGGAGAAGGGTTCAGAGAGCTCATTGCTGCATCTGACCCGACCTTGTTGGTTTTCGTACAGTTGGATAACCATGTTGAGGAACTTTGGGGGGCATCCGAGGCGCTCTAGTATTTGCCAAAGCCCTTTCCTACTCACGATGTCGAAGGCTTTGGAGAGGTCAACAAAGGTGATGTAGAGTCCTTTGTTTTGTTCTCAGCACTTTTCTTGGAGCTCTCTGAGGACTAAAGACATTGATAATCTACTCTCCACCTGGCGTGCAGTCCTTCATCCTTCTGATCTGAAAGTTACACTACGCCGGGAAAAAGTGCTGTAATGTTGTTTTTACCATTTGCTGTTTTGTTTACTTGTTGGTTCCCAATTTTTGGGAAATCACCAAATTGCTCACAATGTATTAAGTCCTCCTGGAATAGGGGCAGCAGAGGTGACAATTATTTACCTTTAGAATGCAGACAGGGCACAGGTATAGACTATAATCATAGTGGGGTACCTTATTTAGTATGGGTTAATATAGGATCCCAACATGGACCAGGGGAACAGAACGGCCCTAGGGGAGTAGACTTGGTTTGTATTCCGCCCTCTACAGATATTAAAAAGAGGAGTTTTAAAGAGTTAGCACAAAGAAGATGGTGGGACAATAACAGACAGAATGTTAGTCAGGATTGTACATGTAGCAGAGATAGAATGAATACATATCCTAATGTTCACAGACAGGCTGCAACTCACAGGTCAGTGATACTTATGCTAATGTTTGCAAACAAGCTGCAACTCACAGGTTAAGTGACAAGAAACACCCCTCCCCAACTTGGTCTCCTGTAAATCATCCTTTGGGTCACACAGACATTCAGAATGTTAAGAACCACCACTCTAAGGGGAGTTCCAGTTGTAAACGACGTAAGCTGCTCCAGAACACCACAGCTGCTTGGCATTTAAATCATTTAATCAGACTCCAGCCTTGGAGATCATCACCAAACAGACAGTGATGGCCCTGAATTTATGGGCTGAAGAAAGACGACAGATACGAGCCACAGTTCAACAAAACCGCCTGGCTCTCGATTACTCGTTGGCTGCTGAAGGCAGCGTTTGTGAAAGACTGGTTAATGACAATGCTCACAACGGTCAGGCGGTTAAAGACACTTGTTCAGGAGTTCGAAAATCTTCCCATGCCCTGGTTCAGACTTTTTATTGGTAACTGGAGTCTGATACCCACAGCCCTTATAGCAGCTGGACTCACTATTCTGGCCATTATGGTGCTCCCCTGCCTAAAGACTTGTGTGCAGTATTTAATTCAACAGACCCCTTGTCAGATCACTATAACCCAAAGGACGTATGTTTCCCAAATTCTGTCTGATGATGCTGAGACTGCAGTTCGTTTACTGACTCGCTGGGAAAAAGACCAAGTTTACAAGTAATACATTCCAGTTGAGAATTCACGAAGCGTAGCTAAAAGAAAAGTGAGGATTGTGAGAGATGAGTAAAACTAATATGAAAATATGAGAGATGAAGAAAGCTAATATGGATATATGTGTAATGAATAAAGCCAGTATGAATAGGATAAGGGTAGATAATAGAATGTAGGAAGTAAAGTTCGTCTGGTCTGAATAAGATAAGGGTCTTCTACCTTCGACAGAGTCAGCAAGTTCCGCATATGTAATTATAGACAGAATTAGCAAGTTCTGCATATATTAGTAAGCCCTGAGGGTTGGGAAGGTGTGAATAAGGACAAAAGGCAGGTCCTCCAAGTTCACAGAAACAGCATGTAGGCAGACAGGATTGCCTAATGCCAAACTTATCCAGGAGGCAGAAGAATGTTAGGGAGGGGCAAATTCTGTGAAGGTACGTACTTCTGTTTCTCACAGGAGAATGAAGGGGAATGGATCAATTTTTCAAGTCACAAAGAGAATTTGTTCATGGGTCCAGATCCTTATCATACAAAGAGGTGGGGGACTGCAGGTTTGGGAGGTGTGGTGCAGAATCCTTGGTAGTAAAGGGTGTGCATTTTAAAAATCAAATGGCCAGTATTCCGTCAATATTCTTTTAGAGCCGGTGAAAAGGGCCTCGGGAGGCAGGAGGGCTGCTTAACCTCTGACTGGCTCTTGGAGACAAAGAATTCAAGTATCTGGTCCAGTTGTTTCTGAAAGTCGAGAAGGGTAATTCAACTCTCCACTTATGGAAAACTGCACTGCCTAACCTTAGTGTGGCAGTGTAACTTATTGGGCAAATCTGATCTTCAGTCAAGCATTAATGCACATGAGCATGGTCTGCCTCATCATCTGAGAAGCTAAAAAGATCAGCAAAAAATACATTTTTGACCTTGTTAACAACTGACTTTGTTAAACAGCTCATGCAAGCACAACTCCTCCACGAGTTTTAAACCCCTCATGTAAGCACAACTACACGGGAGGTTTAAACAGCTAGAGCAGGTACAAAGACTCCACATGGATGCAGGAGGGAGGGGGGTCATGTCCTCGTCCTGCTCATCTGACCTGGAATATCTGACGATCAAGTGTCACTCATTCTACCTGCTGAGGGAGTTCACTGCCATCATCGCGGTCACAGTGTACATTCCACCCAAGGCTAAAGTCAGGCTGGCACTGGAGGGACTGAGCACTGTGATAAACAGCCATGAGACAGCAGATCCAGATCCCTTCCCGATTGTTGTGAGAGACTTCAATCAGGCCAACCTGAAGAGGTCTCTGACAAACTATCACCAAAACGTCACATGTCAGACCAGGGAACCAACACACTTGACTACTATTACACCACAATGAAGAACGCATATGGAGCCATACCACAACTGCACTTCGGCAAGTCTGATCATCTGGCTGTACTTCTACTCCAGGCATTCAAGCAGAGACTGAAGATCACAGAACCAGTGGTGAGGATGGCGAAGGTGTGGTCGAGGGAGATGGAGGAGCATCTGCAGGACTGCTTTGAGTCGGTGGACTGGAACATATTCACAAACATCCAGAGACTTGAATGAATATGCAATAGATGTAACTGACTTCATCAAGACCCATGTGGATGAGAGAGTGCCCATGTGCAAATACTTGGTGTTCCCCAACCAGAAGCCCTAGATGAATTAGAGAATTCACAACCTACTGAGGTCAAGAATTTAAGGCTGGAAATCGAAATCTCTACAAGAAGACCAGGTTTGACCTGCAAAAGGCCATCTCCGAAGCAAAGTGGCAATTCTGGAGGAAGCTAAAGAGACCAATACATGGCAGCTGAGGCAGCGAGTACAGGCCATGACAGCCTACAAATCAAAGCCGAACACTATAGATGGCTGCAATGCTTCCTTACCCAATGAGCTGAACATCTTCTATGCCCACACTTTTTTTTTTTTTTTTAATTTTT
This sequence comes from Narcine bancroftii, assembly GCF_036971445.1. NCBI lineage: Eukaryota > Metazoa > Chordata > Chondrichthyes > Torpediniformes > Narcinidae > Narcine > Narcine bancroftii. Next base: position 81,286,960 of record NC_091475.1, read on the forward strand.
TATTTTTCACACCATAAATCACAATAGCCATGATATACACTTTTTCTTTTCCACACATTTACAGTGACTTTTTCTCCCTCCCCCCTCCCTCCTCCCAAGCCACCCCCCCACCCCCCCCCCTCTCATCCATTTTAGGTATACAATCTAGGTTGCATTAATTCAGTTAGACAATGTTGTCATTCAACAAAAATACACCAGAAATTCTACTGAGTCCATTCTTTTCTTTTCTTCTCCTTCCATCAACTTAGGTAATGTTTGTTCCCGGTAGGTTTTCGCTATTGTATTTAATGTAAGGCTCCCATACTTGTTCGAATATTTCAATATTATTTCTTAAACTATATGTTATTTTTTCTAATGGAATACATTTATTCATTTCTATATACCATTGTTGTATTTTCAAATTATCTTCCATTTTCCAGGTTGACATAATACATTTTTTTGCTACGGCTAGGGCTATCTTGACAAATCTTTTTTGTGCATCTTCCAAGTCAATTCCAAATTCTTTATTTTTTATGTTACTTAGGAGAAAGATCTCTGGATTCTTTGGTATATTGTTTTCTGTTATTTTATTTAATATCTGATTGAGATCATCCCAAAATTTTTCTACTCTCTCACATGTCCAGATTGCATGAATTGTTGTTCCCCTTTCTTTTTTACATCGAAAACATCTATCAGATACTGTTGGGTCCCATTTATTTAACTTTTGCGGTGTAATGTATAGTCTGTGTAACCAATTATATTGTATCATACGCAGCCTCGTATTTATTGTATTTCTCATCGTTCCAGAGCATAACTTCTCCCATGTTTCCTTTTTTATCTTTATATTTAAATCTTGTTCCCATTTTTGTTTAGTTTTACCATTTGTTTCCTCATTCTCCTTTTCTTGCAGTTTAATATACATATTTTTTATAAATCTTTTGATTAACATTGTATCTGTAATCACATATTCAAGGTTACTTCCCTCTGGTAAACTCAAGTTGCTTCCTAATTTATCTTTCAAGTAGAATCTCAGTTGGTAATATGCCAGCGCTGTATCTCCAGTTATATTGTACTTATCTCTCATTTGTTCAAAGGATAAGAATCTACTTCCTGAAAAACAATTTTCTATTCTTTTAATCCCTTTTTTTTCCCATTTTCTAAAGGCAAGGTTGTCTATTGTAAAAGGGAGTAGCTTATTTTGCGTCAATATTAGTTTTGGTATTTGGTAATTTATTTTATTTCTTTCTACATGAATCTTCTTCCATATATTGAGGAGATGGTGTAATACTGGAGAAGTTCTATGTTGTACCAATTTTTCATCCCATTTATATAATATGTGTTCAGGTATCTTTTCCCCTATTTTATCTAATTCTAGTCTCGTCCAGTCTGGTTTTTCCCTTGTTTGATAAAAATCTGATAGGTACCTTAATTGTGCGGCTCTATAATAATTTTTGAAGTTTGGCAATTGTAAGCCTCCTTGTTTATACCATTCTGTTAATTTATCTAGTGCTATCCTCGGTTTCCCCCCTCTCCATAAAAATCTCCTTATTATTTTCTTTAACTCTTTGAAGAATTTTTCTGTCAGTTGTATTGGCAATGCCTGAAATAAGTATAGTATCCTTGGAAAAATGTTCATTTTAATACAGTTTATCCTTCCTATCAGTGTTAGTGGTAGCTCTTTCCAATGCTCTAAATCGTCCTGTAATTTTTTCATTAGTGGATTGTAATTGAGTTTATATAATTGGCCTAGATTTTTGTTTATTTGCACACCTAGGTTCTTATTGCCTGCGTTTGCCATCTGAATGGGGATTCCTCCTTAAATTTTGAGAAATCCGCGTTATTCATAGGCATTGCTTCACTTTTATTTACGTTTATCTTGTATCCCGACACTTCTCCATATTCCTTCAATTTCTTATATAGTTCTTTTATTGATAGTTCTGGTTCTGTTAAGTACACTATCACATCATCCGCAAACAGACTGATTTTATATTCCCTGTCTTTTATTTTTATTCCTTTTATATTATTATCTCTTCTTATCGATTCTGCTAGTGGTTCTATAGCTAGCGCAAACAATAATGGTGATAGTGGGCATCCCTGCCGCGTTGACCTGCTTAAGTTAAATTGCTTTGATACATGTCCATTTACTGTCACTTTCGCTAACGGTCCCTTATATAATGCATTAATCCAATTAATATACTTCTCCGGTAAACTGAATTTTTGCAATACTTTGAACAAGTAATTCCATTCTACTCTGTCGAAGGCCTTCTCTGCGTCTAAAGCAACTGCTACTGCCGGTGCTTTATTTCCTTCTGCTGCATGAATTAAGTTAATAAATTTACAAATATTGTCTGTTGTGCGTCTTTTTTTGATAAATCCAGTTTGGTCTAAATTTACCATTTTCGGTACCTGTTCTGCTAATCTGTTCGCTAATAGTTTAGCTATTATCTTATAATCTGTGTTTAGCAGAGATATTGGTCTATATGACGCTGGTGAGAGTGGATCTTTCCCTTGTTTTAGTATCACTGTAATTATTGCTGTTTTACATGAATCTGGTAAGTTTTGTGTCTCATCAATCTGGTTGATTACATCCAGGAGGGGCGGTATTATTAGGTCTTTAAATGTTTTGTAGAATTCTATTGGGAGTCCATCCTCTCCTGGTGTCTTATTATTTGGCAAATTTTTTATTATCTCTTGTATTTCTACTGTTCCAAATGGTTCTGTTAATTTATTTTGTTCCTCTATTTGTAGTTTTGGTAGTTCAATTTTAGTCAAAAGTTCATCTATTTTCCCTTCTTTCCCTTCGTTTTCGGTTCGGTATAATTGTTCATAGAATTCTCTGAAGTTTTCCTTAATTTCTTTTGGATTATATGTAATTTGTTTGTCTTTTTTCCTTGTTGCCAATACCATTTTCTTAGTTTGCTCTGTCTTAAGCTGCCATGCTAAGATTTTGTGTGTTTTTTCACCTAGTTCATAATATTTCTGTTTTGTCTTCATTATATTCTTCTCCACCTTATATGTTTGTAATGTTTCATATTTTATTTTTTTATCCGCCAATTCTCTTCTTTTGGTTGTATCTTCCTTTATTGCTAATTTTTTTTCTATGTTTATTATTTCCCTTTCCAACTGCTCTGTTTCCTGGTTATAGTCCTTCTTCATCTTGGTTGCATAACTTATTATTTGCCCTCTAATGAATGCTTTCATTGCGTCCCATAGTATAAACGTATCTTCCACTGATTCCGTATTTACTTCAAAGTACATTTTTAATTGTTTTTCAATAAATTCTCTAAAATCCTGTCTTTTAAGTAGCATGGGGTTTAATCTCCATCTATACATTCTTGGAGGGATGTCCTCTAGCTCTATTGCCAATAACAGGGGTGAGTGGTCCGATAATAGTCTAGCTTTATATTCCGTTTTCCTAACTCTCCCTTGAATGTGGGCTGATAACAGGAATAGGTCTATCCTTGAGTATGTTTTATGTCTAGTCGAGTAGTATGAGTATTCCTTTTCTTTTGGGTTTTGTTTCCTCCATATGTCCACAAGTTTCATTTCTTGCATTGATTTAATTATAAATTTGGTTACTTTGTTCTTCCTGTTAATTTTTTTCCCCGTTTTATCCATATTTGGATCCAAATTCAGATTGAAATCCCCTCCTATTAGTATGTTCCCTTGCGTATTAGCTACCTTCAAAAAGATATCTTGCATAAACTTTTGATCTTCTTCGTTAGGTGAATATATATTAAGTAGATTCCAAAGCTCTGAATATATCTGACATTTTATCATAACATATCTCCCTGCTGGATCTATTATTTCCTCTTCTATTTTAAATGGCACATTTTTGCTAATTAATATAGCCACTCCTCTTGCTTTTGAATTATACGATGCTGCTGTTACATGTCCTACCCAATCTCTCTTTAATTTCTTGTGCTCCAATTCAGTTAAGTGTGTTTCTTGGACAAATGCTATATCTATTTTTTCCTTTTTCAGCAAATTTAGTAGTTTCTTCCTTTTAATTTTGTTATGTATTCCATTAATATTTAGAGTCATATAGTTCAGCGTAGCCATTTTATATTTTGTTTATCTTCTCTTTCCGTTTTTCCATCATTACCTTTCCTCCTTTTCCATTTCTGTTTTCTTATTTTCAACTCTTTACCAGACAACATTCCTACAACATCCAACATTTTCCTTATTCTCCTATTTCTATCTTCTTTATCCCCAGTCTCCCCTTCCCCTCCTGAGTTGCCCTTTATCCCTTGTCGGACAACCACATCTCCCCTCTCCATTTGGATTTGCGAATCCACTCGCAAGCGTCAACTGATTTTGCAGTGACCGCTCTTTTCCCCCACCCAGCCCCCCCCAGAAAAGATTTCGCTTTTTATATGTCACAAAGGTCACTCTTTTAATTCCCTCCTTATTCTCTCTATTCCATTACCTTCTCTTATTAATTCTTGTCTATACTCTCTATGTTTTCCTCTAATTACAGATACTTTCACATATGCCCATTGTCTCTATTCACTCTTATACCTCTTTACCCGCATACATATCAATCGTGGTCATTTTTACCCTCCTTACCCTTCTTCATCCCTCAGTCTATTTTTGTCTTTACCCACATACATATCAATCGTGATAATTTTTGCTCTCATTACCCGTCTTCATCCCTCAGTCTATTTTTGTAATTGTTCTGCAAATTTTCGTGCTTCTTCTGGATCCGAGAATAGTCTGTTTTGTTGTCCTGGAATAAATATTTTCAATACCGCTGGATGCTTTAGTATAAATTTATACCCTTTCTTCCATAAAATCGCCTTTGCTGTATTGAACTCTTTTCTCTTCTTTAGGAGTTCAAAACTTATATCTGGATAAATGAAGATTTTTTGCCCTTTATACTCCAGTGGTTTGTTGCCCTCTCTTACTTTTTCCATTGTCTTCTCCAGTACCTTTTCTCTTGTAGTATATCTTAGGAATTTTACTACAATAGATCTTGGTTTTTGTTGTGGTTGTGGTTTAGGGGCCAATGCTCTATGTGCCCTTTCTATTTCCATTTCTTGCTGTAGTTCTGGACATCCTAGGGCCTTAGGGATCCATTCTTTTATAAACTCCCTCATATTCTTGCCTTCTTCATCTTCCTTAAGGCCCACTATCTTTATGTTATTTCTTCTGTTATAATTTTCCATTATATCTATTTTTTGGGCTAGTAATTCTTGTGTCTCTTTAGTTTTTTTATTAGATTCCTCCAATTTCTTTTTTAAGTCTTCTACCTCCATTTCTGCTGCTACTGCCCGCTCTTCCATCTTGTCCATTTTTTTCCCCATTTCTGTTAAGGTCGTATCCATTTTATTTATTTTCTCTTCTGTGTTGTTTATTCTTCTTCTTAAATCATTGAATTCCTGTGTTTGCCATTCTTTAAATGACTCCATGTATCCTTTAATAAGAGCAAGTATATCCTTTACCTTGCCTTTCTTTTCTTCTTCTATTTCCCTGTACTCTTCCTCTTCCTCTTCTTCTTCCTCTGGGTTGGCCATCTGTTGTTTCTTTGGTGCCCTTTCCTTCTCTTCTTTCTTGTTTTCATTGTCTTCTGTGGTCTCTTCTTGCTGCAGGTGTTCTGCAGCTGTCGTTGCCGGCTGTGGAGATCGACTCCCCAGCTGGTCCCCCCTCCCGTCGGTGTGTTTTTTTGCATGCGCGGTTGCGCACTTTTACTCGGCTCTGTGAGCCATTGTTGTAGTTCTTTTTCTACCGACCTGAGGTAGTGGGGTCTTCTCTCCACAGCGGGCCTCTTCGGACAGGTAAGGCCTTCACCTTTTTCCTCCGTTGTCTTCTCTTCCTCTCTTCTTTCCGTTGATTTTGATTTTCCTCCTTTTGTCTCCATCTTCTTTCCACCTTTATACTCACTTTTCTTTAACTTGTATTTCTGTGCCTTTGTATTTTCTCTTGTTTTTCCCGACTTTTCTGGAGAGGGCTGGAGTTCACCGTCCGGCCACTACTCCATCACGTGACTCCTTCTATGCCCACTTTAAGAAGAATCAAACAATGCCTAATAGAATCCATGAAAAGGCTGAGAACTCTTGTGATAATTGTCTGTGAGGGGTACATCAGAACATCATTCGAGGGTGAACCTTGCAAGGCGTTAGGCTCTGACCTGGCAGGGAACTGAAAATCTGCACCAACCAACTAGCCAGTGTTCAGTCATTTTCAACCTCTCATTGCTGCAGTCAGAAGTTCCCACCAGCTTCAAAAGGGCATCAATCATTCCAGTATGCAAGAAGAATAGTGTAGGCTGCCTCAGCGACTATCACCCAGTAGCACTAACTGTGATGAAATGCTTCGAGAGGCTAGTCGTGGTCAGAATTAACACATACCTAAGTAAAGATCTGAACCCACTGCAATTTACCTATCGTCACAATCGCTCCACAACAGATGCAATATTGCTTGCTCTCCACTCTGCTCTGGATCACGTCGAAAACAGCAATTTAAACGTACAGCTGCTCCTCGGAGACTACAGCTCTGCCTTTGTAAGGTAAAAACATCATGAGTTGGGACCGGAGAAGGAGTCACCCAGTACTAAGGAGTAACAGGATGCAGGTGTGACCTTGTATGCTCAAGATAAGTGTGGCAATAACAAGATGATGTGCAGCAGACTAACAGAGAAGGGTAGCAACAGCTTATTCATTGGACAATGTAATGGTATGATAATTACTAAGTGCGTGTCCTGAGGTATAAAAAAAACACCACTTGCTGATATCGGGAGAATGCGCCTTCTCCAACTAACACTGTTAGTTGCAAGTGTTACAATCCGATAATAAAGAACTTTGATTTCGACTCAGTCTGGTGTCTGACTCACTCATTCTCGAACAAAGCAGACCTAACACCTTCAATACCATTATTCCCTCAGTGCTGGTCAAGAAGCTACAAACTCTTGGCCTTTATACCTCACTCTGCAACTGGATCCTTGACTTTCACATTGGAAGACCATAGTCAGGCACACCCCAGAATACATGCTTAGCCCACTGCTCTACTCGTTATGCACCCATGATTGTGTTACCAGGCACAATTCCAAAGCCATCTACAAGTTTGCCGATGACACCACAGTTGTCAGCAGAATCACAAACGGCAATAAAGAGGCATACAGTAGGAAGATGATCAGCTCATTGAATGACATAACAATAACCTTGCCCTCAACGTCAGCAAAACCAAGGAGACAATTATGGACGTCAGGAGAACACATCCCAGTCCTTATCGAGGGCTCAGTAGTGGAGAGGGTCCACAACTTCAAATTCCTGGGTGTCTACATCTCCAAGGATCTGTTCTGGAGCCTCCATGTTGATCCAATCACAAAGAAGGCTCACCAGTGGCTATACATTCTGTGGTGTCTGAGGCGGTTCAGTATGTCACTGAAGACTCTCATAAACTTCTTCACGTGTACCAAGGACAGCATTCTGGCTGGTTGCATTACTGCCTGGTATGGAGGCGCCAACTGTCAGGAAAATAATAAACTCCAGAGGATTGTTAACTCAGCCTGCGACATTACAGGCACTCCATTGAGGACATCTACATGAGGTGGTGTCTTAAAAAAGCAGCCTCTATCCTCAAAGAGCCCCACCATCCAGGCCATGCCCTTTTCACTCTGCTACCATCGGGGAAAAGGTACAGGAGCCTGAAGACAAGCACTTAGCGACACAAGGACAGTTTCTTCCCCGCTCCCATCGGATTCCTAAATAATAAGTGAACCAAAGAGACTGACTTACTTTTGTGCTCTATTATTGTTTTTATTATTTTATTTTTATAGTAATATTGTAAGATGGTTATAATATGTATGTTTGCACTATGATGCTGCCACAAAACAGAATTTCATGACTTCTTCATGTCAATAAATCCTGAAATCTGAAAAAGGGAAGATCTCTGATGAGACAGCTGAAGCTTTTGCACCTGAAATATTAACACTTTTTTTTTTAAACCTGATGGCATTGCCAGACTGTTAAATATTTCCAACATTTTATATTTTATCTCAGGTCATTCTTAACTTTCTCACCAATTTCTCTCCACTTCAAATTTGAAGACGGTGTACAGTTTTATGGATGCCAACCACCACAACCACTTTGTCCAAATGGGCTATGGCTTTTACGGGTTGGTAGGCCTTTTAGCCATAAATAAATATTACATGATGTCCAAACACATTGTGCAGTTCTACTGCACAGAAGTGGATCTTGCAACCCATCGTCCACACCAACTCTCATGGACCCATTATATTCATCCAACATTAACCCTGTTTGATCCTCCCCACATTCCAATCAATTCATCTCAATTTCTACCAGGTGCTACACAATAGGGGCAATTCACAGTGTGCGATTAAACACAGTGGAAATGCAGAAGGAAATGTCACGGTTAAAACCTTGTTTTTAACTCTTAGTTAATTTTGTGCCTATCTCTTTAAGAGACTATTGTTTGTAGTGTTATCATAGTGACGATGATGTAATGTCGTAATATCCATGCAGACTAACCAAACGCTCATTATTCTTCAATGTTTAATGGAAGCATGAGCATGAGAAATATTTCTAAATTTCTTTTGTCATTTTTAATTATTTTCTGTGTATCTCTTTAAAGTTTAAGCTGCTTTATATATGTTTTATATCATTATACAGTAAATGCTTTGTTATTCATCATTATGAAAGACAATGCGAAGCTATGGAAAATGTTTATCTGTTTTATCAATGAATTAAACTACATAAAGCAGCAGCCACAGAGTGGGATTTATTTGATTAGGATATATTAGAATAAGGAAAGTGTCGTCTATAGGAAAACTAGGGCATCCGCAAAAAGCCTGTGTGGTCACTGGGAGAACATGCAAACTCTATGCAATAACACCAGAAGTCAAGATAAAGCCTGGTTCACTGGAGTTGAAAGCTAACAGCTCTGTTTAGAATCAGAATTTATAGAACGTAAATTTATTGTCATGAACATGTCATGAAATTCATTGTTTTGCAACATCACAGTGCAAACATTTCTATAAACTACATTTCAAAATAAATAAATAGTGCAAGAAAAAGACAAAGTGAGGTAGTGTGTGTTCATTATTCCTTCAAAAATCTAATGGCAGAGGGGAAGAAGTTGTCCTTGTGAAACTGAGTGCTCATCTTCAGGTTTCTGGACCTTCCCCCACCCCCCCCCCCCCGGCGATGGTAGCAGAATGAAATGGGAAAGGACTGGGTGGTAGGAGGTCCTTGAGGATAGAGGCTGCTTTCTTAAGATGCTGCCTCTTGTAGATGTCCTCGATGGAGTAAAGACTAGTGCCCGTGATGTCACAGGCCGAGTTAATAACCTTCTAGAGTTTATTCTGTCCTGAGAGTTGCCGCCTCTATACCAGACAGTGATGCAACCAGCCAGAATGCTCTCCATGGTACAACTATAGAAGTTTTCAAGTCTTTGTTGCCATACTGAATCTCCTCCAAATTCTTCACAAAGTATAGTTGCTGGCGAGCCTTCTTCGTGATTATGTCCACATGGAGGCCCCAGGAAAGATCCTCAGTGATGTGAACACCCAGAAATTTTAAGTTCTTAACCCTCTCCACTGCTGGCCACTTGATGAGAACTGATTCGTGTTCTCCTGATTTCCTCCTAAATTGTTTCGTGCTCAGTGTGACCAGACACCAAATGGAAAACTTTGCCAAACTTTTCCGTTTCCCAGTCTGGAGGTACTGAAACCAATTAAGGTAGCTCTTCCATTCCCTTAGTTCAGATTATTTCTCTCAGCAGAGACTAGGGATCAAATCTGGAATCTAATGTATTTACAATTAATACAATGATGAACTTTGTAGCAATAAAACCACTGCTTTGATATTTTCAGCATTTTCTACAGATTTGCTCAGTTATTGCGTGCAGCAAGAGGAGGAGTAAGTTTAAGAGGAAAATCAGGAAGGTAAAAAGAGGACACGAGATGGAGCTGGCGGGCAGGATAAAGAAGAATCCCAAGAGATCCTACAGGTACATTAATAGTAAAAGGGTAGCTCCTTGAAGAATTTCTCTGTTAGGTGAATTGGTAATGATTGAAATAGGTATTGTATCCTTGGCAAGATGTTCATTTTAATACAGTTTATCCTTCCTATCAGTGTTAGTGGTAAGTCTTTCCAGTACTCTAAGTCGTCTTGTAATTTTTTCATTAATGGCTGATAATTTAGTTTGTGTAGATGGCCGAGATTGTTATCTAGTTGTATACCTAGATATCGAATTGCTTGTGTTTGCCATCTAAATGGTGATTCTTTCTTAAACTTTGTGAAATCCGCATTATTCGTTGCCATTGCTTCACTTTTATTTGCGTTGATCTTGTACCCCGATACTTCTCTATATTCCTTCAATTTCCTATGTAATTCTTTTATTGATATTTCTGGTTCTGTTAAGTATATTATAACGTCATATGCAAATAGACTGATTTTATATTCCTTCTCTTTTATTTTTATCCCTCTTATTTTATTTTCTGTTCTTATCAGTTCTTCTAGTAGTTCTATAGCTAACGTGAACAGTGAGGGAGATAGTGGACATCCCTGCCTTGTTGATCTGCTTAATTTAAATTAGTTTGATATATATCCGTTTACTGTCACTTTCGCCAATGGTCCCTTATATAATACTTTAATCTAATTAATATATTTCTCTGGTAGGCTGAATTTTTGAGGTACTTTGAATAAATAATTCCATTCTACTCTGTCAAAGGCTTTCTCTGCGTCTAAAGCAACCGCTACTGTTGGAGTTTTGTTTCCTTGTTCTGCATGGATTAAGTTAATGAATTTACAGATATTGTCCGTTGTTCATCTTTTTTTAATAAATCCAGTTTGGTCTAGTTTTACTATTTTTGGTACGCAGTCGGCCAATCTGTTTGATAATAGTTTAGCTATTATCTTATAATCTGTGTTAATTAGAGATATTGGTCTATATGATGCTGGTGTTAGTGGATCTTTCCACCACATTGGTATTACTGTAATTATTGCTGTTTTGCATGAATCTGGTATGTTTTGTGTTTTTTTCAAGCTGGTTCATTACTTCCAGAAGAGGAGGAATTAATAAGTCTTTAAATGTTTTATAGAATTCTATTGAGAGTCCATCCTCTCCCGGCGTTTTATTGTTCGGTAGTCTTTTTAATATCTCCTGTATTTCTTATATTTCAAATGGTTTTATTAATTTATTTTGCTCCTCTGTTTGTAATTTCAGTAGTTCAATTTTAGTTAGAAATTCATCTATTTTGTCTTCTTTCCCTTCATTTTCAGTTTGATATAGTTGCTCATAGAATTCCCTGAAGTTTTTGTTGATCTCCGTTGGGTTATATGTAAGTTGTTTGTCCTTTTTCCTTGATGCCAATACCGTTCTTTTAGTTTGTTCTGTTTTAAGCTGCCACGCTAGTATTTTGTGCATTTTTTCTCCTAGCTCATAATACTTCTGTTTTGTCTTTATTATGTTCTTCTCCATCTTATATGTTTGTAGTGTTTCAATTTTTATTTTTTTTTGTCCGCCAATTCTCTTCTTTTTGTTGTATCTTCCTTTATTGCTAATTCTTTTTCTGTATTTGTTATTTCCCTTTCCAACCGTTCTATTTCCCAATTGTAGTCCTTCTTCATCTTAGTTACATAACTTATTATCTGCCCTCTGATGAATGCTTTCATTGCGTCCCATAGTATAAACTTATCTTTCACTGATTCCGTATTTATTTCAAAGTACATTTTAATTTGTCGCTCAGTGAATTCTCTAAAATCCTGTCTTTTAAGTAGCATGGAGTTTAATCTCCATCTATACATTCTCAGTGGGATGTCCTCCAGCTCTATTGCCAATAACAGGGGTGAGTGATCCGATAACAATCGAGCTTTATATTCCGTTTTCCTAACTCTTCCTTGAATGTGGGCTGATAACAGGAATAGGTCTATCCTTGAGTATGTTTTATGTCTACCCGAATAATATGAATATTCCTTTTCCTTTGGGTGTTGTTTCCTCCATATATCCAAAAGTTGCATTTCCTGCATTGATTTAATTATAAATTTGGTTACTTTGTTCTTTCTGTTCATCTTTTTTCCAGTTTTATCCATGTTTGAGTCCAAATTAAGGTTAAAATCCCCTCCTATTAGTATATTCCCCTGCGTATCTGCGATCTTCAAAAAGATATCTTGCATAAATTTTTGATCTTCTTCATTAGGTGCGTATACATTGAGTAAATTCCAAAATTCTGAATATATCTGACATTTTATCATTACATACCTCCCTGCTGGATCTATTATTTCCTCTTCTATTTTGATTGGTACATTTTTGTTGATTAATATAGCTACTCCTCTGGCTTTTGAATTATATAATGCTGCTGATACATGTCCTATCCAATCTCTCTTTACTTTCTTGTGTTCCACTTCAGTTAGATGTGTTTCTTGCATGAATGCTACAAATGAAGGACAAATATAATATAACTCACGATACAATATTTGCAAACCACCAACTGAAAACCTACTTGAAGGACAAATTGGGAAACAGTCTGAGGTTACCAGAAGGAAGCAATTTTGAATATGTGATTACAGACACAATGATAATTTAAAAATTTATAACAAACATGTACATCAAACTGCAAGAAAAGGAGAATGAGGAAACAAACTGTAAACCTAAACAAAAATGGGAACAAGATCTAAACATAAAGATAAAGAATGAAACATGGGAAAAGCTATGCTCTGGAACTATGAGAAATACAATAAACACGAGGTTACGCATGATACAATATTAATTGGTTACACAGGCTATACATCACACCCCAAAAGTTAAATAAATGGGACCCAACAGTATCAGACAGATGTTTTCGCTGTAAGAAGGAGACGGGAACAACAGTACATGCAATTTGGGCATGTGAGAAAGTGAAAAAAGTTTGGGAAGATCTAAACCAGATATTAAATAAAATTACAAAAAGCAACAAACCAAAAAACCCAGAGATCTTCCTTTGAAGTAATGTAAGAAATAAAGAACTTGGACTCGATTTGGATGGAACACAAAAAAGATTTATTATGATAGCCCTAGCTGTAGCAAAAAAATGTATTATGTCAACCTGAAAATTAGAAGACAACCTGAGAATACAGCAATGGGACATAGAAATTAATAAATGTATTCCATTGGAAAAAAATAACATATATTTTAAGAAATAACATCACAATATTTGAACAAATATGGGAACCATACATGAAACACAATAGAGAAATCCTACCACGGATCTCCACCACCTAAAATGACAGAAGGAGAAGACAATGAATAAACTGACCCAGTATGTAAAAGTTAAAGACACAAATTTCTTGTTTATTTTTATTAAGTGATGACATTGTTTAATGGGTTTAATGTATCATATAGATTGAACTTTGAATAAATGGGGAGGGGGTGAGGGAGGGAGGGAAGGGAGGGGGGGAAAAGGGGAGAAAATGACACTATATATTCAAGAGAAAAATGTCTGTATGTATTTTGGTCAGTATGGTTCATAGCGTGAAAAATTTTTTTTAAATTTTTTAAAGAGTAAAAGGGTGGCTAAGGAGAGAATTTATCCCATTAAAGATCAACAGGTTCATCCTTGTATGAAGCCACACAAGATGGTAGTATTTTGAATATTTCTCATCAGACCTTACTGTGAAGAAAACAATGGTAGCTAAGGAAGGAAACCAGAGATGTGTTGCTGAATCATATGAGAATTGCAAAGGAGGAAATCTTGGCAGCCTTGGAGCAGATTTAAGGTGAGAAATCCCCAGGGCCTGATGAAGTGCATCCTTTCAACTTGTGGGAAGAAAGGGAAGAAATTGCGGAGGTGATTGCTGAAATATTTACATCATCACTGGTCTCAGGTAAAGTTTCAGAGGCATGGAGGGTGGCTGATGTTAGCTGCACTTCAAAAGGGCAGCAAGAACAAATCAGGCCAGTGAACTTAACATCAGCAGATTGAAAATTGCTGGAGGGAACTCGGAGAGAAAGGATCTATCAATATTTGGACAGTGAGGGACAGACTAGAGGTAGTCAACATGGATTCGTGTGGCAGATCAAATCTCATGAATCGGGTGGAGTTTTTTTTTTAAAGAGGTTAATTTAGCAAGGTTCTGCATGACAGATTAGTCTGAAAGATTAAATCACATGAGATTCAAGGAGAGCTGGCCCATTGAATTCACAACTGACTTAGTGGAAGAAAGCAATGGCAGTAGTGGAAGAATGTTTTTCTGATCGGAGGTCTGTGTCCAGTGGTGTGCCACAGGTTTCGGTACTAGGTCCGCCACTCTTGTCATCTATATTAACTATTTGAATGGCAATGCAGTTAATGTGATTAGTAATCAAAAAAATTGGTGGTGCAGTGGACAGGATCTAGAACGGTTGGGAAGGTGGGCCCAAATGCAGGCAAGGAGCTCACTGGTCACCATAGATTAGTTGGGCCAAAAGGCCTGCTCTATACTGTACGTCTCGCTGCATCTGTATCTCTTTCTCTCTCCAAATGGTAGTGGTTTGGAATCTGGCAAGTGAAACGCTAATGCACACAATAAACTCAGATGTATTTAACTAATTGAAGGCATTGCAAAGAAATGGCTAAACAAATTATCACCAGCCTCGTGCTGCTAAAGAAGAAGCAAATGAAGAAATGTTAGTTGTTTTACATGCTTGGATGCCAGCATCATCTGCTATTGGAAATAAAAGCTGCTCATAATTTTATTGCAAATGAGTTACTGATGAAAAGTAACTGATTTTCGTAACCCCACAAATTGATTAAATCTGTGATCATTTTAACAGAGCCAAATGTGGCTTTTGGTCTCCTTAATCTCAATCATATAACACAAACACATGGAACTGATGTTTTCCACTTAAAACACAGTGGGGACATAATTTTAGATGCAATTTTGAAAGTTTGCCTTCCCAGATATGCTTTGACCGTTAAAAATAATGGCTATATTTTTGCCTTGCCAGCTGTGATGCATGTCTTAGCAGAAGGAGGAGCACACATTAGACTCATACAAAACGGACACAGGCCCATAAGCCCAGCTTGTCCGTGCCAAACTACATTCACTTCTACTTTTGTCTGACTTGCCCACATCAGGCCCAAACCCCTTCAATCTCCTCCCATCCATGTAGCTATCAAAATGTTTCTTAAAGGAAGCTAAAGTACATACTGACAGCTCCTTCCACATGCCCACCTTCGAGTGAAGAACAATCCCCTCATGTTCCTTCTAAATCCCACTTTCTCACTTTATAGTCATGCCCTCTTTTCTTGGATTTTCCTTCTCTATGAAACAGACTGTTGCTATTCACCTGATTATATGTCCATCATAATTTTTACAGACTTCAATAAGATCCCTTCTCAACCTGCTTTAGGCTCTAAATAAAGCAGGCCTAATTTTTCCAGTGTCTCACAATAACATAACTTTCCTAACACTGGCAAAAACTGTGTAGTTCTCTTCTGTACCCTTCCCAACTTTAGAATATCCTTCCTATAGCTGTGATCAAAGCTGCATAATATATTCAAAGTATGGCCTCACCAATCTCTTGTACAACTTCAACATGATGTCCTAAGACTTGTACTCAATGCTCAACCAATGAAGGCAAGCATCCCAAATGTTCGCTTCACTATGCTATCTACCTGTGCTGCCATCTTTAAAGAGCTACATAGCAACACCCCGAGTTCCTCTGCTCCATAAACACTCAAAAAGATACTGCCATCAACAGCACAAATCCTGCCCTGGTTCACAATTCTCATGCTTGAACTGGATCAGTCTTAGCCCAGTAATCCTATCCAGCAGTCTCCCAAACACTGATGCAAGATACAAGATATAGGAACAGGAGGTGGCCATTCAGCCCATTGAGTCTGCTCTGCCTTTCCATCATGAGCTGATCCATTCTCCCACTCAGCCCCATTCCCCTGCCTTCTCCCCATTACCTTTGATACCCTGACTATTCAGATACTTCTCAATCACTTCCTTAAATACACCCAACAATTTGGCCTCCACAGCCGCCTTGTGGTAGCAAATTCCAGAGGTTCACCATTCACTGGCTAAAGAAATTCCTTCTCATCCCTGTTTTAAGTGGGTGCCCTTCAATTCTGAAATTGGCCCTGTTATCCTCTTGTTCTAGACTCCTCTGCCATGGGAAGCAACTTTGCCACATCTACTCTGCCATTCGAATTGCTTCTATGAGGTACCCTCTCATTCTTCTGAACTCCAAGGAGTAAAGTCCAAGAACCATCAAATGTTACTCATATGCTAATCCCTTCATTCTCAGAATCATTTTGTGAATCTTCTCTGAACCCTCTCTAATCCCAGCACATCCTTTCTTAAATAAGGAGCTCAAAACTCTACTCTGTACACCAAGTGCGGTCTTACAAGCACCTTATAAAGCCTCAATAGCACATCCCTGCTCTTGTATCCTATTCCTCTAGATATGAATGACAGCATTGCATTTGCCTTCTTCACTGACTCATTTTCAGTTATTAAGGTATCCTACACAATCCTATTCTGAATTTTGAATTTTATCCCCATCCAAATAATAGTGCTTCCTTCTAATCTTTCCAACAATATTTAATTTGCCAATTCTTTGCCCATTCTCCTTATCTAGCTTAGCCTCTTTGCAGCCTCTCCATTTCCTCCTCACTACCTTTTTTTTAAAATCATCTCCAACACAGCCACAAAGTCATTTATTTTGCAATTCAATGTAAAAAGTGGCCCCAACAATGTCCCCTACAGCAATAGAAATTCACCAAGACAAATGGTTACTTAAACAAGTTACTTTTAATTATCTTTAAACATGAAAACAGGATCAGACTTTAATTTATTAATATTAACTTAAACCCCTTCTAATTCTTAGCGCACGTGTATGTAATATGTATACAAGTTCAGAAAAGTTCTTTGATTCATAGTCCAATCTCATTTCTCACTCCTCCAAGTTCATCGGCATCAGCCAATTCTTATACTGTGCACAGAATTTAACATTTATGAATCTTCACCAGGCTTTGGTGCTTGAAAGGTAAATGGTTACCACTCATGAAGATTCTTGATGATTTTCATAGAGATTTGTTGCTCGTTGGATACACACTGATTCCTTCCGATCAGCCAAGTCAGTGTCTTGCCGAAGAAACTTGCCCCATCGGGATTTTCCAGATGATAACCTCTTTCATTTTGTTTTCTTTTATTTCAAGTGAGCATTATACAGCCAGCCGTCTCCTCTAGTATGGACCACAAGGACTTTGGCCCAGCTGAACTAAGAACTCACAACCCGTCTTCAAAATGGGTTTTTCCACAAGCTTGCCATGTTCCAGTCCCAACTGCTGCTGCTGAACTGTAGAACTGAATTCTCTCTCTCTCACTCAGAGAAAACCACTTAACCCTCTTAGAACAGCCAACTGCACTCAGACAGACTGCGGCTCCGGACCTAATCTTCTGAGTTCATTCATCAGTTGCTTTCCAAAACAATAATCCATTACTCCACAGCAAGTATGATTAACACCTACTTGTGAAGTCCTTATAGGCATTCTTTAAAGTTTTTGCAAAAGCACCTGGAGCTTGGACTGTCTGGCTTAAGCAGAGCTCTGGTATTTTAAATGAGATCTGTTTGGAAGTGTTTGTATGTGACCGACACTAACAGAAAACCTCCCACAATTTATCTCCTTTAAAACATATCTATAGACAATGTAAAATATAACAAAATCTGTCACAAACACCATTGGTAACTGGTAGCCAACCTTAACAGGATCCCTTTACTCCCACTGTTTCCTGTCAAACAGTCAACACTCTACCCACGCTAGTATCTTTCCTACAATTCCTGGGATCTCATCTTGTTCACCAGCCTCATGTGCAGCACCTTGTCAAAGGCCTTTTGAAATAAAACTGTACAAAATCCACTGCAAGTGGAAGTTATAAGGGTATGGTGGATGGTACACCTGTAAATTCACAGAACTGGAAATAAAGAGACCAGGACTAAGAATCCAGAAACCCAAATCCAAAATCTACCCTTGGCAGCCGTGAAATTTAATTTCCATTTGTTACTACATAATTATATCATTCACCATTGGTAAAGCTTCTGAAGTTCATCAGGAATGGATATCCATCACTTTTACCTGGACTGTCTGTCCTGACTCCAGGCTAATTCAAGACTCAGCAATGGGGTGGCACAGTTAGGATAGTGGTTAGAGTAATGGTTTTCAAACTGCCCCCCCCCCCCGCAAACTCCACCTTAAAAAATCCCTCTGCCATAATTGCTGTGATTAGTACGGGTTGCTTAAGGTGATATGTGAATGGGAAGTTTGAGAACCACAGCTCTTGACCCAATATTGTGCCTGAGAAAAATGTCATTGGCCTCTTTCCTTTGGAATTATGAAACCATGTACATATCAAGTCAATTAGGTACAATTAAAACAGTGGTATCAGGCTGATGGGTCTACAGTTACCTAGATTATGCTTACAGCCCTTTTTAAACAATAGCTCCAACCTTGCCATCCATCAGTCCTCAGTAACCCACCAGCAATTAATTTAAAACGTCAAAGTCCAAACAATTTCTTTCCTATCTTCCAACAATGTTCAGGGAATAAACCCCGTCTGGACCTGAAGACTTAATCCATCTTTTTTTTTCACACTATGAACCATACCAACCAAAATACACACAAACATCTCCCTCTTGAATATACACAGTGTCATTTTCTTCCCTTTTTTCCCCCTCCCTTCCCTCCCTCCTTCACCCACCCTCCCCCCACCCACTCAACGTTCAACATATATGATATATTAAACCCATTAAACAATGTCATCACACAATGAAAATAAACATGAAATTTGTGTCTTCTACTTTTACATACTGGGTTAGTTCATTTCGTCTTCTTCTCCTTCTGTCATTTTAGGCGGTGGAGATCCGCGGTAGGACTTCTCTGTTGTGTTCCATGTACGGTTCCCAAATTTGTTCGAATACTGTGAAGTTATTTCTTAAATTATATGTTACTTTTTTCCAATGGAATACATTTATTAATTTCTATGTACCATTGCTGTATTCTCAGGTTGTCTTCTAATTTCCAGGTTGACATAATACATTTGATAGCCTTAGCTGTAAGACTTAATCCATCTTTTTTTTTTATATAATTTTTTATTTTTCACACTACAAACCACACTGACCAAGATACATACAGACATTTTTTCTCTTGAATATAAAGTGTCATTTTCTCCCCCTTTTCCCCCTCCCTTCCCTCCCTCCCCCACCCCCTTCCCATTTATTTGAAGTTCAATCTATAAGATACATTAAACCCGTTAAACAATGTTGTCACTTAATAAAAATAAACAAGAAATTTTACTGAGTCAGTTCTTTTCGTTGTCTTCTCCTTGTCATTTTAGGTGGTGGAAGTCCATGGTAGGATTTCTCTATTGTATTTCATGTATGGCTCCCATATTTGTTCAAATATCGTGATGTTATTTCTTAAATTATATGTTATTTTTTCTAATGGAATACATTTATTCATTTCTATGTACCATTGTTGTATTGTCAAGTTGTCTTCTAATTTCCAGGTTGACATAATACATTTTTTTGCTACAGCTAGGGCTATCATAACAAATCTTTTTTGTGCTCCATCCAAATCGAGTCCAAATTCTTTATTTCTTATATTACTTAGGAGGAAGATATCTGGGTTTTTTGGTATATTGCTTTCTGTGATTTTATTTAATATCCGGTTTAGATCTTCCCAAAATGTTTTCACTTTCTCACATGTCCAAATTGCATGAATTGTTGTTCCTGTTTCCTTTTTACAGCGAAAACATCTGTCTGATACTGTTGGGTCCAATTTATTTAATTTTTGAGGTGTGATGTATAGCCTGTGTATCCAGTTATATTGTATCATGCGTAACCTCGTGTTTATTGTATTTCTCATAGTTCCGGAGCATAGCTTTTCCCATGTTTCATTCTTTATCTTTATGTTTAGATCTTGTTCCCATTTTTGTTCAGGTTTACAGTTTGTTTCCTCGTTCTCCTTTTCTTGCAGTTTGATGTACATGTTTGTTATAAATTTTTTAATTATCAATGTGTCTGTAATCACATATTCAAAATTTCTTCCTTCTGGTAACCTCAGACTGTTTCCCAATTTGTACTTCACGTAGGTTTTCAGTTGGTGGTATGCAAACATTGTATCGTGAGTGACATTATATTTATTCTTCATTTGTTCAAAGGATAATAATTTATTTCCCGAAAAACAATTTTCTATTCTTTTGACCCCTTTTCTCTCCCATTTTCTGAAGGAAAGGTTATCTATTGTGAAAGGGATTAGTTGATTTTGCGTCAATATTAGTTTTGGTAGTTGGTAATTTGTTTTATTCCTTTCTACGTGAATCTTCTTCCAAATGTTGAGCAGATGATGCAATACCGGTGAATTCCTATGTTGCACCAATTTTTCATCCCATTTATATAGTATATGTTCAGGTAACTTCTCCCCTATTTTATCTAGTTATAATCTGGTATACCTAGGTATCGCATTGCTTGTGTTTGCCATCGAAATGGTGATTCTTTCTTAAACTTTGTGAAATCCGCATTATTCATTGCCATTGCTTCACTTTTATTTGCGTTGATCTTGTACCCCGATACTTCTCCATATTCCTTCAATTTCCTATGTAATTCTTTTATTGATATTTCTGGTTCTGTTAAGTATATTATAACGTCATATGCAAATAGACTGATTTTATATTCCTTCTCTTTTATTTTTATCCTTCTTATTTTATTTTCTGTTCTTATCAGTTCTGCTAGTGGTTCTATAGCTAACGCGAACAGTGAGGGAGATAGTGGACATCCCTGCCTTGTTGATCTGCTTAAGTTAAATTGTTTTGATATATATCCATTTACTGTCACTTTCACCAATGGCCCCTTATATAATGCTTTAATCCAATTAATATATTTCTCTGGTAGCTGAATTTTTGTAGTACTTTGAATAAATAATTCCATTCTATTCTGACAAAGGTCTTCTCTGCGTCTAAAGCAACCGCTACTGTTGGAGTTTTATTTCCTTCTACTGCATGAATTAAGTTAACAAATTTACAGATATTGTCCATTGTTCGTCTTTTTTTAATAAATCCAGTTTGGTCTAGATTTACTATTTTTGATACATAGTCGGCCATTCTGTTTGCTAATAGTTTAGCTATTATCTTATAATCTGTGTTAAGTAGAAATATTGGTCTATATGACGCTGGTGCAAGTGGATCTTTCCCTGTCTTTGGTATTACTGTAATTATTGCTGTTTTGCATGAATCTGGTATGTTTTGTGTTTTATCAATCTGGTTGATTACTTCCAGGAGGGGAGGAATTAATAAGTCTTTAAATGTTTTATAGAATTCTATTGGGAGTCCATCCTCTCCTGGTGTTTAATTGTTCGGTAGTTTTTTTAACATCTCCTGTAATTCTTCTATTTCAAACGGTTTTATTAATTTATTTTGCTCCTCTGTTGTAATTTCAGTAGTTCAATTTTAGTTAGAAATTCATCTATTTTGTCTTCTTGCCCTTCGTTTTCAGTTTGATATAGTTGTTCGTAGAATTCCCTGAAGTTTTCATTGATCTCCATTGGATTATATGTAATTTGTTTGACCTTTTTCCTTAATGCCAATGCCATTCTTTTAGTTTGTTCTGTCTTAAGCTGCCACGCTAGGATTTTGTGCATTTTTTCTCCTAGCTCATAATATTTCTGTTTTGTCTTCATTATGTTCTTCTCCACCTTATATGTTCGTAGTGTTTCATATTTTATTTTTTTGTCTGCCAATTCTCTTCTTTTAGTTGTATCTTCCTTTATTGCTAATTCTTTTTCTGTATTTGTTATTTCCCTTTCCAACTGTAGTCCTTCTTCATCTTAGTTACATAAATTATTATTTGCCCTCTGATGAACGCTTTCATTGCGTCCCATAGTATAAACTTATCTTTCACTGATTCCGTATTTATTTCAAAGTACATTTTAATTTGTCGTTCAATGAATTCTCTAAAATCCTGTCTTTTAAGTAGCATGAAGTTTAATCTCCATCTATACATTCTTGGTGGGATGTCCTCTAGGTTTATTGCCAATAACAGGGGTGAGTGATCAAATAATAGTCTAGCTTTATATTCTGTTTTCCTAACTCTCCCTTGAATGTGGGCTGATAACAGGAATAAGTCTATCTTTGAGTATGTTTTGTGTCTACCCGAATAATATGAATATTCCTTTTCCTTTGGGTGTTGTTTCCTCCATATATCCAAAAGTTGCATTTCTTGCATTGATTTAAGTATAAATTTGGTTACTTTGTTCTTTCTGTTAGTTTTTTTTCCATGTTTCAGTCCAAATTAAGGTTAAAATCCCCTCCTATTAGTATGTTCCCTTGCGTATCTGCAATCTTCAAAAAGATATCTTGCATAAATTTTTGATCTTCTTCATTAGGTGAGTATATATTGAGTAAATTCCAAAATTCTGAATATATCTGACATTTTATCATTACATATCTCCATGCTGGATCTATTATTTCCTCTTCTATTTTGATTGGTACATTTTTGTTGATTAATATAGCTACTCCTCTGGCTTTTGAATTATATGATGCTGCTGTTACATGTCCTATCCAATCTTCCTTTAATTTCTTGTGTTCCACTTCAGTTAGATGTGTTTCTTGTACGAATGCTATATCATTTTTTTCTTTTTTCACTAAATTTAACAGTTTCTTCCTTTTGATTTGGTTATGTATTCCATTAATATTTAAAGTCATACAGTTCAACATAGTCATTTCATACTTTGTTTATCTTTCCTTTCTGCTTCCTCATCACCACCTTCCCTTCTTGTCCATTTCTGCTTTCGTTTTTTGAACACAGTATAAGACAACATTTCTAAAACATAAAATATTTCCACTATTCTCATATCTAAAATTCCTTTAACCCCAATAGTTCCTCCCCTTTCTAAGTTGCCCTTTGTTCCTTGTCGGGCAACCACATCTGCCCTCTCCATTTGTATTTGCGAATCCGCTCGCAAGCGTCAACTGATTTCACAGTGACTGTTATTCTTCCCCACCCAGCCCCCAGAAAAGATTTTAATCTTCATATATAACAAAGGTCACTCTCTTAATTCCCTTCTTACTTCCTTTCTTCCCCTTCTTAGTTCTTACCTATACTCTATTTTATATATATATACACACACATACACACATAGTTTGTTGTCATTTTTGTTCTTGTTACATCTCTTCATCTCTCTGTCTGTTTTGTAGTTGTTCTGCAAATTTTCGTGCTTCTTCTGGATCCGAGAATAGTTTGCTTTGCTGCCACGGGATAACTATTTTAAGTACCGCTGGGTATTTTAACATAAATTTATAACCTTTATTCCATAGGGTCGTTTTTGCCACATTAAACTCCTTCCTCTTCTTCAGGAGTTCAAAACTTGTATCTGGATAGAAAAAAAATTTTTGACCCTTGTATTCCAGTGGTTTTTTTTCTTCTCTTATTTTTTTCATTGCCTTCTCCAATATATTTTCTCTTGTTGTATATCTTAGGAATTTTACTAGAATGGATCTTGGTTTTTGTTGTGGTTGTGGTTTAGGGGCTAATGTTCTGTGTGCCCTTTCTATTTCCATTTCTTCCTGTAATTCTGGCATTCCTAGGACCCTGGGGATCCATTCTTTTATAAATTCTTTCATATTTTTACCTTCTGCATCTTCCTTAAGGCCCACTATCTTTATATTGTTTCTTCTATTATAATTTTCCATTATATCTATCTTCTGAGCTAACAGCTCCTGTGTTTCTTTAACTTTTTTTATCAGATTCTTCTAATTTCTTTAAGTCATCTACCTCCATTTCTATGGCTGTTTCTCATTCTTCCACCTTGTCTACTCTTTTTCCTTTTTCTGTCATGATTATCTCTAATCTATTCACTTTTTCTTCTGTACTTTTTATTCTTCTTTTTATTTCACTGAATTCTTGCGTCTGCCATTCTTTTACTGTTTCCATATATTCTTTAAAGAAAAAATATCCATGTAGTTGCCCTTCCCTTCATCTTCCATTTCTCTGTGTTCTCCCTCCTCTTCTTCTGAGTCCACTCCAGGATCTGTGTCCTTCACCTCTGTCTCTTCTGATTTTCTTGTTGGATTGTTTATTTTATTTTGTTGGGTATTTTTGTTCTTCTTATTTTTATTAAAAGTGTCTTGGTGTTGGTCTTCTTCCTCTGAGTTGGTCATCTGTTGTTTCTTTGATTTCCTATTTTTATTCTCTTCCTTCTTGTTCCCGTTATTTTCTATGTTTTCCTGTTGAGAGTCTTGCTGTTGTGTTATACTTGTCTGTTTCAGCTGTGGAGATTTACTCCTGAGCTGGTCCCCCCTCCCGTTGGTGTTGTTTTTGTCTTGTGCATCGCGCATGCGCGAGGATTCGCTCATGCGCAGTTGCGCACTTTTGTTTGGCTCCGTGAGCCATCTTTGTAGTCCTGAGTTCGGGGTTTCCACTGACCTCAGGGAGCGGGCTTCTCTCTCCACGGTGGGCTTCCTCATACCGGTAAGGCCTTCACCTTCCTCTTCCGACGTCCTTCCTTCTTCTTCCCGATGTTTTTGGTTTTTCTTTCTTTGCTGCCATTTTCTCCACACTTTCACTTTCAATTTGTTATGGTTTCTGTGTTAGTGACTTTGTTTTTTCTCTACCTTTTTTTTACTTTTCTGGAGAGGGCTGGTATTTTCTTACCGGTCTCTACTCCATCACATGACTTCCTCAGACTTAATCCATCTTGATGCAATCTAAGACTGCCAACACCTCTTCACACCTGATGTAGAAATGTCCTCAGCTACCTCTAGTTATCTCCCTAACATTCCACTCTTGCTTATCCTGCTTCACAGAAAACATGTTCACAAAATATTTATTTAAGCTCTTCCCCATTTCCTCTGGCCCTTCATGATCTTTATGGGGATTTTTTCTTCTTCCTCTCATTGGAGTACAAACAGATAAAGAGAGACTTCAAAGGCATTTAAAATACAGTACTGAAAGGCCTGGACAGAATAGAAATGGCAAGGATGTTTCCTATGGTAGGAAGTCTAGGATAAGAGGACACAAATTCAGGATAAATGGAGAGTCAAATTTCTTTAATCAGAGGGTTGTGAGTCTCTGATAATTGTTGCCACAGGTATCTGTGGAAGCAAGGTCACTGGGTGTATTTAAGACAGAGATTGACAGGTATTTGATTATCAGGACCACAAGGGTTACACGGAGAAAGCTAGGGAGTGGGGAGAGGAATGATGATCAGCTCATAATTAGAATGAAGTAGCAGACTCAATTGGCCAGTGGGCTTACTTGTGCTCCAGTATCATATGATAGTGAATTTATTGATAAAAGTTTTTTAAGCTTCTCCTTGCCACTGTCTGCCAAAGCCATTCAAAACATTTTTAAGGCCCTCCTTTATATATTCCTGTCCATTAAAAAATAACATTATGAAATTACCAGCTGATGCCACTTTGTGGAATGAAATTAGTGGATAGTTTCACCAGGTGCATTCCACAAAGCAAGATTATTTACTTCTTTAAAATAAATGGTGATTTTTTTTGTTGTTGATTCAATTTATATTCCTGCAAAGCAGCTTCCATGTCTTCGAGTCAAAAGGTCCTGGGTTCTAGTCGAAACTCAAACACAATATTTAGGATGAAACTCCAGGATTGAGGGAGTGCTGCACTCTTGGAAAGATTTAGATTTCCGGTATCAACAGTTATTTTTAAATATAAACTTGTATTATATTGAGGGAGAGATCTTGCATAAGAGTTTAAAATCAAAGTCTTTCTCCTTAGGTATTCACAAACACATTCTGGTACAATTTGGCAAAGTAGGAGAGTTCTATTTTGTACTGTGGTCAGTATTTATCCTACAACTAATACCACATTAAAACAAATCTGCTCATTTATTGCACTGATATTTGAGTAAACACTTTGGCAAAAATACATCCTAATAGTAAATAATCTCACTCAACACTGTAAGTGCTAGGAGTCACGTGATGGAGTAGTGGTCAGTAGGGTAAAACCAGCCCTCTCAAGAAAAAAAGAAAAAAAGTCAAGAAAAGACAAAGTTCAACAAATATAAAATATAAGAAATAAAAGATAAAGTTGCAGAGAAGAGAAAGAAGATGGCAGCCAAGAAGGAAAAAGTAAAAACAATGGGGGGAAAAAGAGAAAAGTCACTGGAAAAGAAAGAAGGTCTTACCTGCAGGAAGGAACAGGGAGCCGTGGTGGCGAAGAACGCCCATTCTCTGAGGTTGATGTCAGCCCAGCGGAGTTGTGACCCCCCCCAACAGGTGGACTACAAAAATGGCTCTCTGAGCCAAACAAAAGTGTGCAACTGCACATGTGCAATCTAAGGTAAAAGAAAACACCGACGGGAGGGGGGTTCAGCCGAGGAGCAACCAGCTGAGGGATGCCCGACACCAGGGCTCTCAGCTGGAAGGTGAGGAAGGTGGCAGGAGAGGGAGTGAAGTACCAGGCGAGAAAGAAAGTCAACGGGGTGAATGGCAAGAGGAGCAGCAGCAGGAAGCCCGACAGATGTGCAGCTCAGAAGGAGAGGGCCAACATCAAGAGGCTCGGGAAGAAGAGACCCGACAAATTGATACAAGCAACTCATCAGAAGAGACACAGATACAATGAAGAGAAGAAGACCAAGATCTTCACAGAGAAATAGAAGGTAAAAGAGATGAACAGAATATAGATAAAGCTTATTTTGAAGAACAAATGAGAGCTTTTGATTAATCTGGTTCATAGTGTGAAAAATAAAATTTTTATTTTAAAAAGAACAAATGAGAGCATTTGTTGACATGGTTGACATTAGAATTTAGTGCAATTAAAAGAAATATGAAAAGAACAGAAGATAAAATGCAAAGATTAGAACTAGTCATGACAGAAATAGGGAAAAGCGTAGAAAATGTGGAAGAACGAGAAATGGCTGTAGAAATGGAAGTAAACGACTTAAGAGGAAAATTGGAAGAAAGTGACAAAAAAATTAAAGAGACAAGAGTTGTTAGCTCAGAAAATTGATATGTTGAAAAATTATAGAAGCAAACAACATAAAAATAGTGGGCCTGAAGGAAGATGAAGAAAGCACAAATATGAAGGAATTTATAAAAGAATGGATCCCCAGGGTCCTAGGAATGACAGAAATGCAGGAAGAAATGGAAATAGAAAGGGCACACAGAACACTACCTCCAAAACCACAGACACATCAAAAACCAAGATCCATCTTAGTAAAATTTTTGAGATATACATCAAGAAAAAATATACTGGACCCGGGCAAGGAATAAAATTAGAGAAGATAATAAACCATTTGACAAGGGTCAAATTTTTATATATATATATATATATATATATATATATATATATATATATATATATAAAAAAACGCAGACATAAGTTTTGAACTCTTAAAGAGGAAGGAGTTTAATACAGCAAAATCAATCCTATGGAAAAAAGATTATAACTTCATGTTAAGACATCCAGCTGTGCTTAAAATATTTATCCCCGGGGAGCAAAACAGACTGTTTCCAGACCCAGAGGAAGCACAAGAATTCGCAGACCGTTTGCAAGATAGAAGGAGAGATGAAAAGATGTAATAAGAATGAAGAACGGTGATAAAGTATATATTAAGATGTAAAATCAATGTATATGTAAAGAACTAAAGAGGAAAAAGAGAAGTGAAGGAAGGATGTAAGGGAAAAAAAAGGGAGAGCTTTGTAAAATGTGTAATAAAAGTGTTTTCGGGGGGGGTTGGGGAGGAGAGAATAACTGTCACTGCGAAATCAATTGACGCTTGCGAATAGGATCGCAATCCAATGGAAAGGGGAGTTGTGGTTGCCCGGTAAGGGATAAGGGGAAACGCGGGGGGGGGAATTTGGGGTTAAGTAATATTGGGTGTGGGAACTGTTGGAGTATTTTATGTTCTAAATGTGTTGTCATACATTGAGTTTAAAAAGGGAAAACTGAGAGATGAAAATGGGGAAAAGGGGGATGGTGGTGGTGAGGAAGTGGAAATGAGGTGTAAACAAGATATGAGATGGCCACGTTCAACTATATGACTATAAACATTAATGGAATACATAACCTAATTCAACAGAAGAGGCTATTAAATTTACTGAAAAAAGAAAAAAATAGATTATAGCATTTGTGCGGGAAACACATCTAACTGAAGTGGAACATAACAAATTAAAGAGAGACTGGGTAGGACATGTAGCGGCAGCATCATATAATTCAAAAGCCAGAGGTGTAGCTATATTAATTAATAAAAATGTACCAATCAAAACAGAGGAGGAAATAATAGATCCAGGAGGGAGGTATGTAATGATAAAGTGTCAGATATACTTAGAATTTTGGAATTTGCTCAATATATATGCACCTAATGAGGAGGATCAAAACTTTATGCAGGATATTTTTTTTGAAGATTGTAGATACACAAGGAAATATATTGATAGGAGGGGATTTTAACCTTAATTTGGATCCAATGTTGGATAAAACTGGACAAAAGACAAGCAAAAAGAATAAAGTACCCAAATTTATGGTTAAATCAATGCAGGAAATAAAATTTATGGATATATAGAGGAGGCAGCACTCAAGAGAGAAGGAATATTCATATTATTCGAGTAGGCATAAAACAATCAAGGATTGATACGTTTTTGTTGTCGGCCCATATTCAACGGAGAGTTAGGAAAACTGAGTATAAGGCTAGATTACTATGTGATCATTCACCCCTGTTATTAGGAATTGAACTGAGGACATCCCACCAAGAATATATTTCTTTGGCTTGGCTTCGCGGACGAAGATTTATGGGGGGGGGGGGGTAAATGTCCACGTCAGCTGCAGGCTCGTTTGTGGCTGACAAGTCCAATGCAGGACAGGCAGACACGGTTGCAGCGGTTGCAGGGGAAAATTGCTTGGTTGTGGTTGGGTGTTGGGTTTTTCTTCCTTTGCCTTTTGTCAGTGAGGTGGGCTCTGCGGTCTTCTTCAAAGGAGGTTGCTGCCCGCCGAACTGAGGCGCAAAGATGCACGGTTTGAGGCGATATCAGCCCACTGGCGGTGGTCAATGTGGCAGGCACCAAGAGATTTCTTTAGGCAGTGCTTGTACCTCTTCTTTGGTGCACCTCTGTCACGGTGGCCAGTGGAGAGCTCGCCATATAGCATGATCTTGGGAAGGCGATGGTCCTCCATTCTGGAGACGTGACCCACCCAGTGCAGCTGGATCTTCAGCAGCGTGGACTCGATGCTGTCGGCCTCTGCCATCTCGAGTACTTCGATGTTAGGGATGAAGGCGCTCCAATGAATGTTGAGGATGGAGCGTAGACAACGCTGGTGGAAGCGTTCTAGGAGCCGTAGGTGATGCCGGTAGAGGACCCATGATTCGGAGCCGAACAAGAGTGTGGGTATGACAACAGCTCTGTATACGCTTATCTTTGTGAGGTTTTTCAGTTGGTTGTTTTTCCAGACTCTTTTGTGTAGTCTTCCAAAGGCGCTATTTGCCTTGGCGAGTCTGTTGTCTTTCTCGTTGTCGATCTTTGCATTTGATGAAATGGTGCAGCCGAGATAGGTAAACTGGTTGACAGTTTTGAGTTTTGTGTGCCCGATGGAGATGTGGGGGGGCTGGTAGTCATGGTGGGGAGCTGGCTGATGGAGGACCTCAGTTTTCTTCAGGCTGACTTCCAGGCCAAACATTTTGGCAGTTTCCGCAAAATGTTTGGTCTGGAAGTCAGCCTGAAGAAAACGGAGGTCCTCCATCAGCCAGCTCCCCACCAAGAATATATAGATGGAGATTAAACTCCATGCTACTTAAAAGGCAAGAATTTAGAGAGATTATTGAAAGCCAAATTAAAACATATTTTGAAATAAACCCGGAATCAGTGCAAGACAAATTTATATTGTGGGACACAATGAAAGCCTTCATTAGAGGGCAGATAATAAGCTATGTAACTAAGATGAAAAAAAGACTACAATCAGGAAATAGAGCAGTTGGAAAGGGAGATAGTAAGTACAGAAAAGGAACTAGTAAAAAGGGATGATATAACGAAAAAGAGAGAATTGGCAGACAAAAAAATAAAATACGAAACATTACAAATGTACAAGATGGAGAAGAAAATGAAAATAAAGCAAAAGTATTACGAACTGGGAGGAAAACAAAACACATAAAATATTAGCCTGGCAACTTAAAACAGAAAAAGCTAAGAGAACTGTATTGGCATCAAGGAAAAAGGAAAAACAAATTACATATAACGCAATAGATATTAATGAGAACTTTAAGAAATTTTATGAACAATTATACCAAATTGAGAACGAGGGGAAAGATGATAAAATAGAAGAGTTTTTAGCTAAAATTGAACTGCCAAAATTGCAAGAAGAGGAACAAAACAAACTGATAAAACCATTTGAAATAGAGGAAGTACAGGACATATTAAAAAAGCTGCCAAACAATAAAACACCAGGAGAGGATGGATTCCCAATAGAATTCTATAAAACATTTAAAGAGTTATTAATTCCTCCTCTCCTGGAAGTAATGAACCAGATAGAAGAAACTCAAAACTTGCCAGATTCATGTTCTTCTTTTGGCTTGGCTTCGCGGACGAAGATTTATGGAGGGGGTAAAAAGTCCACGTCAGCTGCAGGCTCGTTTGTGGCTGACAAGTCCGATGTGGGACAGGCAGACACGACTGCAGCGGTTGCAGGGGAAAATTGGTTGGTTGGGGTTGGGTGTTGGGTTTTTCCTCCTTTGCCTTTTGTCAGTGAGGTGGGCTCTGCGGTCTTCTTCAAAGGAGGTTGCTGCCCGCCAAACTGTGAGGCGCCAAGATGCACGGTTTGAGGCGTTATCAGCCCACTGGCGGTGGTCAATGTGGCAGGCACCAAGAGATTTCTTTAGGCAGTCCTTGTACCTTTTCTTTGGTGCACCTCTGTCACGGTGGCCAGTGGAGAGCTCGCCATATAACACGATCTTGGGAAGGCGATGGTCCTCCATTCTGGAGACGTGACCCATCCAGCGCAGCTGGATCTTCAGCAGCGTGGACTCGATGCTGTCGACCTCTGCCATCTCGAGTACTTCGACGTTAGGGGTGTGAGCGCTCCAATGGATGTTGAGGATGGAGCGGAGACAACGCTGGTGGAAGCGTTCTAGGAGCCGTAGGTGGTGCCGGTAGAGGACCCATGATTCGGAGCCGAACAGGAGTGTGGGTATGACAACGGCTCTGTATACGCTTATCTTTCTGAGGTTTTTCAGTTGGTTGTTTTTCCAGACTCTTTTGTGTAGTCTTCCAAAGGCGCTATTTGCCTTGGCGAGTCTGTTGTCTATCTCATTGTCGATCCTTGCTCATTGTCTATCTCATTGTCGATCCATGGTGCAGCCGAGATAGGTAAACTGGTTGACCGTTTTGAGTTTTGTGTGCCCGATGGAGATGTGGGGGGGCTGGTAATCATGGTGGGGAGCTGGCTGATGGAGGACCTCAGTTTTCTTCAGGCTGACTTCCAGGCCAAACATTTTGGCAGTTTCCGCAAAGCAGGACGTCAAGCGCTGAAGAGCTGGCTCTGAATGGGCAACTAAAGCGGCATCGTCTGCAAAGAGTAGTTCACGGACAAGTTTCTCTTGTGTCTTGGTGTGAGCTTGCAGGCGCCTCAGATTGAAGAGACAATGGGCGCCTCCTGTTGGAGCTCTGCGCAGAACAGCGGCTTGTCATTACAAACACCCTTTTTCAGCAGAGGGACAGCCTTAAGATCACCTGGATGCATCCCCGATCCAAACACTGGCACCTCCTGGACTACATCCTGGTGCGAGAAAGTGACAAACGAGATGTGCTCCACACCAGGGTCATGCCTAGCGCGGAATGCCACACTGACCACCGGCTGGTTCGCTGCAAGCTCAAC
The DNA here is from genome assembly GCF_036971445.1 of Narcine bancroftii. Taxonomy (NCBI): domain Eukaryota; kingdom Metazoa; phylum Chordata; class Chondrichthyes; order Torpediniformes; family Narcinidae; genus Narcine; species Narcine bancroftii. Next base: position 81,318,747 of record NC_091475.1, read on the forward strand.
CTTCACTTCAAGCCAAAGCCCAGGAACAATAAAGCCCCCAGAAAGAGGTTCAATGTTGGAAACCTGCAGTCAGACGAAGCGAGAGGAAACTTCCAGGCAAACCTCAAAGCAAAGCTCGACGATGCAACCCGCCTCACGGACCCGTCCCCTGAAACCCTCTGGGATCAGTTGAAGACTACCATACTGCAATCCACTGAAGAGGTACTGGGCTTCTCCTCCAGGAAAAACAAGGACTGATTTGACGAAAACAGCCAGGAAATCCAGGAGCTGCTGGCAAAGAAGCGAGCTGCCCACCAGGCTCACCTTACAAAGCCGTCCTGTCCAGAGAAGAAACAAGCCTTCCGTCGCGCATGCAGCCATCTTCAGCGCAAACTCCGGGAGATCCAAAATGAGTGGTGGACTTGCCTCGCCAAACGAACCCAGTTCAGCGCGGACATCGGCGACTTCAGGGGTTTCTACGAGGCTCTAAAGGCTGTGTACGGCCCCTCACCCCAAGTCCAAAGCCCGCTGCGCAGCTCAGACGGCAAAGTCCTCCTCAGCGACAAGATCTCCATCCTCAACCGATGGTCAGAACACTTCCAATCTCTTTTCAGTGCCAACCACTCAGTCCAAGATTCCGCCCTGCTCCAGCTCCCTCAACAGCCCCTAAGGCTAGAGCTGGATGAGGTTCCCACCCTGGATGAGACATATAAGGCAATCGAACAACTGAAAAGTGGCAAAGCAGCAGGTATGGATGGAATCCCCCCAGAAGTCTGGAAGGCTGGCGGCAAAACTCTGCATGCCAAACTGCATGAGTTTTTCAAGCTTTGTTGGGACCAAGGTAAACTGCCTCAGGATCTTCGTGATGCCACCATCATCACCCTGTACAAAAACAAAGGCGAGAAATCAGACTGCTCAAACTACAGGGGAATCACGTTGCTCTCCATTGCAGGCAACATCTTCGCTAGGATTCTACTAAATAGAATAATACCTAGTGTCGCCGAGAATATTCTCCCAGAATCACAGTGCGGCTTTCGCGCAAACAGAGGAACTACTGACATGGTCTTTGCCCTCAGACAGCTCCAAGAAAAGTGCAGAGAACAAAACAAAGGACTCTACATCACCTTTGTTGACCTCACCAAAGCCTTCGACACCGTGAGCAGGAAAGGGCTTTGGCAAATACTAGAGCGCATCGGATGTCCCCCAAAGTTCCTCAACATGATTATCCAACTGCACGAAAACCAACAAGGTCGGGTCAGATACAGCAATGAGCTCTCTGAACCCTTCTCCATTAACAATGGCGTGAAGCAAGGCTGTGTTCTCGCACCAACCCTCTTTTCAATCTTCTTCAGCATGATGCTGAACCAAGCCAGATTCATGTAAGACAGCAATAATTACAGTAATACCAAAGACGGCAAAGGATCCACTAACACCAGCATCAAATAGACCAATATCTCTACTTAATTCAGATTATAAGATAATAGTGAAATTATTAGCAAACAGATTGGCTGATTGTGTCCCAAAAATAGTAAAACAAGATCAAACTGGATTTATTAAGAAAAGACAAACAGTGGGTAATGTCTGTAAATTTATTAATCTAATTCATGCAGTTCAAGGAAATAAGAAGTTAACAGTAAGTGTTGCTTTAGACGCAGAAAAAGCTTTTGACAGAGTAGAATGGAATTATTTATTCAAAGTATTACAGAGGTTCAATCTTCCAGAAGAATATATTAATTGGATTAAAGCATTAAATAATGGACCATTGGTGAAGGTGACAGTAAATGGATATGTATCAAACTAATTTAAATTAAGTAGGTCAACTAGACAGGGATGTCTATTATCCCCTTTGTTGTTCGCTTTAGCAATAGAACCATTGGCAGAACTGATAAGAACAGAAAATAAAATAAAAGGGATAAAAATAAAGGAGGAGGAGTATAAAATCAGTTTATTTGCAGATGACATCATAGTATACTTAACAGAACCAGAAATATCAATAAAAGAATTACATAAGAAATTGAAGGAGTATGGAAATAAAAGCGAAGTGATGCCAATGAGTAATGCGGATTGTAAAGAATTTAAAAAAGAATCACCATTTAAATGGCAAACACAAGCAATCCAATACCTAGGTATTAGGTTAGATAATAACTTAAGCCACCTGTACAAACTAAATTATCAGCCACTAATAAAGAAATTGCAGGAAGACTTAGAACATTGGAAAGAATTACCGCTAACATTGAAAGAAGGATAAATTGCATTAAAATGAATGTCTTCCCAAGGATACAATACTTATTTCAATCGTTGCCAATTCCCTTAACAGAGAAATTCTTGTGGAAAGGGGTAAACCAAGAATAGCATTAGATCAATTAACCAAGAGGTACAACCAAGGTGGTTTGCAGTTACCAAACTTTAAAAATTATTATAGAGCAGAACAATTAAGGTATTTATCAGATTTTTACCAGACAAGGGAAAAACCAAATTGGACTAAGATAGAACTAGATAAAATAGGGGATAAGGTACTGGAACATATACTTTATAAGTGGGATGAAAAGCTGGTACAATATAAAAGCTCACCAGTACTGCATCATTTACTCACTATATGGAAGAAGATTCATTTAGAAAGGAAAACGAATTACCAAATACCAAAATTACTATTGACACAAAATCCGCTAATCCCTTTTACAATAGATTACCTTTCCTTTAGAGAATGGGAGAGAAAAGGAATTAAAAGAATAGAAAATTGTTTTTTGGGAAATAATTTATTAACATTTGAAGAGTTGAAGTACAAATATGGAATAACTCATGGTACAATGTTTGCATATCATCAACTGAAAGCTTATTTAAAGGATAAATTGGAAAACAGACAGATTACCAGAAGGAAGCAGCTTTGAATATGTGATTACAGACACAATGATAATTAAAAGATTTATAACAAACATGTACATTAAGCTGCAAGATAAGGAAAAGGATGAAATAAGCTATAAACCTAAACAAAAGTGGAAAAAGGATTTAAACATAAAGATCAAATATGAAACATGGGAAAAGTTATGTTCTGGTACTATGAAGAATATAATAAACACAAGGTTACGCATGATACATTATAATTGTTTACACAGGTTATATATCACGCCGCAAAAGTTTAAAAAAAAATGAAATCCAACATCATTTTCGCTGTAAGAAGAAAATGGGAACAACAGTACATGCAATTTGGGCATGTGAGAAAATGAAAATGTTTTGGGAAGATCAAATCAGATATTAAATAAAATCACAAAAAATAACATACCAAAAAATCCAGAGATCTTTCTTCTAAGTAATATAAGAAGTAAGGAATTAAGTCTCAAATTGGATAAAGCACAAAAAAGATTTATTATGATAGCCAGTAGCAAAAAAATGTATAATGTCAACTTTGAAAATGGAATAGAGCATGAGAATAAAGCAATGGTACATGGAAATGAATAAATGTATTCCATTGGAAAAAATAACAATTTAAAAAATAAAGTCACATTATTTGAATAAATTTGGGAACCATACATGGAACATAACAGAGAGGTCTTGCCTCAGACCTCCACCCCCTAAAATGATAAGAAGACAAAACGACTTGATCCAGTGTGTTAAAGTAGATGACACATTTTTCTTGTTTATTCTTCATTGTGCGACGACATTGTTTAATGGTTTTATTGTATTGTATATGTTGAATATTTATTGGTTTTGGAGGGGGGTGGGAAGGGAAGGTAGCGGGAAAAAAAGAGAAAAAATGCCACTGTGTATATTTAATGAGAAATGTTTGTATACATTTTGGTTGATATGGTTCACAGTGTGAAAAATTAAAAAAATATTTTAAAAAAACACTAAGTGCTCAACTTGGAAATTTGAAAGTCAATTATAATACTTCCCTACCCTGGGGCATCCTGCAATTCTGAAAGGTGCAATCAAAATGCAGGTAAATTCTCTTTTTCTTTCTGAGCCGAGACATTCCAATGAAAGCAAATCATTCTATGAGGATCAAAAATATTCTCTTTGCAAGTTGCAACAGCTATCATTACAAACCTGTTTGATAACTGCCTGTCCCTGGGAAATCATTGAAGAGCCAAGAAAATATTCATCCTCAAACCAATAACATGTCTTTGCCCAACACTCCAAAGCAGCTGCCAAACTGTTGGATGTCACATCTCCCACTGTTTGCCATACGGCTGTTCAAGGAGATTCATCAATGTTGACAGATTAACAAGAAAAAAAATCTTCCATCCAGCTACCGTCAAAATGGATTTCCTCTCCATAGCACAAAAGTTTGCATCACGAGTTTTACCTACAGCCAGAAGTTTGTATAAGGTAAAGAGAAACTGTTTCATTGACAGGCAAGTCAGTAACTAGGGACAGACTTTAAATTGATAGCAAGGATTTTTTTTGTTGTTTTAAGTAGCTGTGTTATGACCTGGAAATACTGCATTAAAGAGCAGAGGAAACAGATCAATGAGAACTTTCAAAATAAGGAATTGAATAAGTTCTTGGAAAAAATATTTTTAAAATATCCAGTTAAAAGCTGAGCAGTAAAATTAATTGTGTTGTTCACTGAATTATCTGCCATTGGTACAATGGGTTGAATGCTGCCTTCAGTGTAAAAGGAGTGTGGTTTGAACAAGCAGATTGCCCCAAACTTTGCTTCTTCTTTAATTAGTAAAGAACACATTGAAATAGAAAGCACCTTACCCGGCATGCAATCTCTCCTCTATTCGCAATAAGGATTTTGTCAAATGTCTGCAAAGGAAATAAAATCCAAGAAACCTTAATATTGGTTAATAACAGTATTAATTGCAAACAAGTTGATATAAAATTTAACCATAGTTAATCTATCAAAAATCTATAAAAGTTCACCTTTCCTCTCCTGACTTAACACACTCTGTTCAAAATCAGAGGTGCAAGAGATGATATTGCTCTAAAATGGGATTATAGTTTTGCAAGGTTTTATTTCATCAATTCACTATATTCAGGCACATGAAGATGAACTGAATTTACTCTCAAACCAAAAGCTCTGATGCAAAGTGTAACATTCTTGCGAAGTAACCAACATACGACCAATCTGGTCCAAGCATCCTTTATCCCATTTCATCCTCACTTGCTTTCTTTTATATTTATACTTTGTTGTCAGACCACTACAGGATATGGACAGGATGCAGAGCTGGGCAGAGAACTGGCAGATGGAGTTGTGAAGCATGATACACCCAAGAAGATTGAACCTGAAGGCAGAGTTCAGGGTTAATAGCAGAATTCTTAACAAACTGGAGGAACAGAGGCAGGGTTGGCGTCATGGGGGGCATTCACAGGCCATGGCCCACCCAAGTGAGTTTTTATGTCCCCCCCTCTCCCACCCGCACTAGCGTCACCAGGTGACACCAAAATGAATCATGTGGTTTTGTCTGCACGCGCTATAAGCACGCGCATATCTCTGTTACATTGGAGGGAGGAAGAAATGTTAAGGCAGCGCACAGAGGAGGTTCATGGCAGGCATGGCACTCACCGCACCCCCCCAAATGAGTTTTCAATCAGCAGTTTGTGCCCCCTGCAGTTACCCTAATGCACCCCCCCCCCCCCCCATCCCTGATTAGACTTGTTCTGATGCTAATTCTGAATCTAGGTATCTTGGGGTCCAGGTCCATAGCTACACGTTGAAGAAAGCATATGGTGCGTTGGCCTTCATTATCCTGGGATTAAGACATGAGCCATGAGGTAACATTGCAGCTCCATGAAGTTCTGGTTAGACCACAGAGTATTGTGTTCTATTCTGGTCACCTCATTGGAAGAAGCATGTAGAAGCTTTAGAAAGGGTGCAGAGGAGATTTATCAGGATGAAGAACTATTGACCAAACTCGGATTTTTTTTTGGAAACTGAGAGACTTAATGAAGATTTTGAGGGACAGAGACAGAGTGGACAGCCACCACCTTTTTCCCAGGGTGGCAATGTCCAATACCAGAGAACATCTGCTTAAGGTGAGTGAAGTTTATACCAGAGGTTTTTTTTTAAAAAATGGTGTGCACCTGGGATTACATTGCTGGATTAGTGGTTGAGTCTGATTTAAACGACTTAGATTGGCACAAGGATGCAAAGAAAACATGGGTTATGGGCTGTGAGGTTGGGAAGGATTAGATTGATATAAATTAGGTGAGCACAACATTGCTGCACTAAGACTTTCTACCTGCTTTCTTGCTTTTGTTGAAATATGTAATTATGCATAACATTCTCTTCCACTCAACCATCACCCAACAACTTGGGCACATGGTCTTACAATGTTTGAAAAAAATATTTAGTTAATATTTCTATTTGTCTTCAATCTCCCATTCCATTGTCAATTTTCTACATTGTTGCTCATATTCCCATGCTCCTTAATTTATTAACTGAAAATGCAAACACCATTCCTTCTTTGCCTACAATCATATCATTTTCATGGAAATAAAAAATCCCAGGCACAAGGTCCCCAAATATGCTACCAGCCAAATGCTCATCATCCAATTCATTATTCCCATTTCCATAACCCTTGCAAGTTCTCCACCTTTCTGGTAACATCTTCAAAAAATGTTACTCAATTTAACTTTCATAACATTTCTTTTGTGGCATCTTAAAGGTTTGTCAGCAAATCATGTTGTGATATTTTAGCTGTATAAATTTTAGCTGTATGTTTGCCCACTTTATGCAAGCAGCATCACTTTCCAACACCCCCCCACCCCCCACAAGCGAGGCTGAATCATTGCATTTCAAGCTCCTCAATATTTTGAGAAATAGCTTTTTACAATAGATATTCCTATTTTTTTCTCATGAGCTTCTAATGTTTCTATTTTATTTCATATGTTCTCAACTGAGTTAATAATAATCAGGAATCTTATGTTCTAGAAGTACCCTCTCACCTGAGCACAACTATCGTTCTTTTCACCATTTAAGAGCTTGTTCTCAAGCACAGAAAACTGGAACTGTGCTCTCATTATTGAATAAATTGTGCAAACTACCTCATATCCATTTCCAGTTGACAACCTTTCTGCTTCCTTTAATATTTCTATTGTCATTTGTTTGAATTTTCCTCTTTCATTCTTACCACAAAATCTCCCTACCATACCACCTCATTTTACGCTCACATCATCAGAATCAAGATTCATTACTTGACTTGTTCCAGAGCACATCCTTCCCCACAACATTGCCTGCTCTTCTTTACATCACCCATTCTTTTTTTTAAATCTTCAAACCTAAGTTTTGCAACACTTCATCACCTTTAGTCCTCATATCTGGTGTACTCTGCTGCAGTTTAAAAACAAGACTTACAAACATCATGAAACTCAGAAATATTCCATTTCATCCAGCTGGTTTGTGTTTATGTGCTTCCCCCAGCTTGTCTTTCTATTGCAGCGAACAAAAGAAAAAAAAAACACACAGAACCAGTGAGTGAGTTGAACCAACCAAATGACTTCACTGGAACTCTCCGAGAGCTTATCAGCCTGACTCCCATGATCCTTTGTGCTCCCCCCCACCGGGACCATTGTGATGTCAGCCCAGTACAAGACTGTACCTCTGTGACCCGGTTCGCTTGCGGATCCATGCAGCCCGCTACACTATTACTTTTTTCCTTGTTGTTACCCAGCTTTCTCTTCTGTTCACTTCAACTACCGCAACTAACCCTAACCCCCTGATACACTCTCTTTCCAATCTGGAAGTGATGAAGAATTCGTCTCAATTCCCCAATGAATTTATCAATGCCATCTCATAAGAACACAAAAGATAGAAGCAGCTATCAGCCATTTGGCCCATCGAGCCTGCTCCACCATTTAAGATTGAGGCTGATCCAGCCATGGACTCAGCTCTCCATTAACCTCAATTTCCTGCAATTCAATAATCTATCTAACTTATTTTAATGAACAGCCTCTATGGCTTCCTTGGCAAAAAATTCAACAGAGTCAATAATCTCTGGGAAAAGCAGTTCCTCCTCATCTTAGCACTAAATCTACTCTCTACCAAATCTTGAGGCAATGTCGCAAAGTTTTAGTCTCATCTACCAGTAGAAACAACTTTCCTGCCTCTATCTTTTCTATCCCTTTCAAAATTTTACCCGTTTCTTCTCTTCTGAATTCCAGTGAGTATATCGTCCCAGGCAACTCAATCTCTCCTCATAGGCAAACCCCTTCATATATCTCGGGAAATTAACCTGGTCAGCCTCCTCTGCACCACCTCTTAACCCAGTTGAGTTTCCTCAACTAAGGAAATCAGAACTGCACACAGCACTCCAGGTGCAGCCTCACCAGTACCCTGCTCTTAAATTAAATCCCTTTGGCAATGAAAGCCAACATCCCATTTGTCGTCTCATTTATTGCACCTGCAAACCCAATTTTTATGTAACTGCATGGTGCAATCTACCTTTTTTCCCCTTTCCAAAGTGATCTCGCCATATTACAACATTGAACACCATCTCCCAGACCCTTGCCCACTCACTTAACCCATCTATATCTCACTGCAGATTCCACATCCACTGCAGACAATTTGTTTTTCCATTCAGTTTAGTGCCATCAGTTAACTGACTGGCACCAAGTTTAGGATCATCACAACAGAAAATTCATCTCCATCTTCACCCCAACAAACCATTTCACATTCTTACAGATATCAATCAAGCCAAACTTACTGGTTCGTTCAGATCATGGACTGTAGAGTACAATACACGAGAGACGGCAAAGATGCACGTGGAGCGGGATGCTGCATGCTGGAAAACAAACAAAGCACATCAGGGCCAGATTCAACAACAAATTGCATTAATGCAGCATTGATAACGTAGCAAACACCCCAAGCTGCTTCATGGATGTAGTTTTGATGGGTGACCTTTGTTTTTGAAAATGTCACAAAGATAGAGGCTTCAAGAATCAGAACAAAGTACTAAGTGTTGGGAAAGGAGGAAGTCATGCAGTTCCTCATCTTGCATTTTCTCAAACCATCCCATAAGAATTAACCAACTCGGTTTTCAATTTTTCAACAAATCCTAGGCCTCTGTACTTCTTGACTTTCTGATTTCCATACCTTTTGGTGTAAAGGTGTCCAACAACAGCACATCAAAGCTCTACTCCAAGGTTATGGGCCCACATCCCCACCACAAAAAAATAGTCTTCTCTATTTCCCCTATCACCTTTGTCAACATATTTAACGTCACCAAAGGGATCAAATCCACAATCCTCTCGTCTTCAAACCTCAGAACACTAGTGGTACCTGTGGAAGCAAATGCATATCATGATGAAGTGAAGAGATCAAGGTGAAGGTGGGGAGGAGAATACAGTTGTGAATCACAAGTAACCCAAAAGTGCAGCGCATGGTTGGGGGGGGGGGGGTTGGTGGTGGGGGAGTGCTGCACCATCTGAGGTGCCGATAAAATACCCGATAGCACTATTCAGAGGAGAGTGGAGGAACTCTTACCAAATCCTGACTAAAAGTTACCCCTCATTAAAGATAGAGAAATAAATTACTTGGGCATTCACTTCGCTGCTGCGCAATGAGCAACATAGACACAGCACTGACTACACTGTACAAAGCAAGGTATTTCAGCAATGCATCTCACCTACACCCACCTACAAGCCCATAATATTGCCTCCAGTTGTAATTTCAGAACATAATCATCTTGATATTTTTACTGCCAGCAACTGAAAATCTGCACATTCTATTATCGATAAACCAATCCAGATATTATTATTTGCTCATCTTCTACTCATTGAAATTAAATCCTTTATTGCACCATGGCCAATACTTTTTGAAATTACAAATATTTTAATTCCCTTTCACACTCGGTGTCATGAAATTCCACAATCTACAAATACTGCAAATGAACAAAAAGATGGCAGATGCTGGAATCTGGAACAAAAAGAAAACTGGAGCAACTCAGTGCATTAAAGCAGCATCTGTAGTGGCAAAAAGTGCAAGTTAGCATTTTAGATCAAAACCCCACGTCAGGAGTGAGAGGAAAGACCGCCATGATGTTATGGGTTTGAGGTGGAGGTTGGGAGGCAACAGGGGCACATTAGGTTGAGAAGGGAATGGAGACAGACAGAAAATAAAACTCCAGGGACATGAGCTGTCGGAAATTAGAAAATTCAATTTATACCACTAGATTGTAGGCTAACACAACAAAATATTAGACTTTGGATATTGCAAGTCCATTTATTTTTAAAAAACTCATTGATTAAATACCATGATAAGATGAAGAAAAATGGCGACTTGTGTGCTTCTGTTCTATTAATCTATTAATGACAAGCAAGCAACAACATTCCTTGAACCTTGACTGCTGCTCAACTCCAAATCACGTTTAGAATCTAATTAAGATGTTTAATCCATCTCGGCCAACAAAAGAACTTGTCTGTTGGCTCAATTCAACCAAGGAATTAAATCCGACACTTTATAGACGAGAAGAAGCTGGATTCCATTACTCCATCACAAGCCTCCCCCTTACCAGAGAGAAAAACAAATCCCATCAACAGTATTGTACACAATCACAAAGTACAAATGGTAAGTGATACAGTACTCAGCAAGATTTAAGCCTATACTGAAAGAAAAGTAACAACGGGATGCAGCACATCATTTTAACCAAATAGATTGTCAGCCAATTAAACTAACCACTACCTTACAAGACAATTTTTTAAAAAGTCACTGTGACAAACATTTCAGATTGTCACATATCTTGCATTTTAATACAAAATACTAAACATTAAAAAGTCACAAACAGCTCCAGCAATCTCACATCAAGAGACAATCATTTGGGCCCACTATAATCTTGCCACCTGGAGATTGAAGGTGATCTTTCACTGTCAAAACCTTTAAGTTGGAGGGGCGTGTCGTGATGGAATAGGCAAGAAACGCAGATGGACATCTCTCCCGACAGATTAAAGAAAAGCCCATTTTGAAATACCCTAACAGTATATAAGTTTTAAGAAAGCATTATAAGAAGCAGAAATAATTATGAAATAAACTAGAGCTCAAACGATGAAGAAACTGATTTTAAAACAATCGGTAAGTTTGGAAGAAGTGAGGCCTACCTCAGAGCTGGATCCGAGGGACTCAAGTAACGCTCCTCCTCGTCCCCAGCGATGACAACCAGCAACTTGGAAAGTGACGTTGGCACCAGCACCGCGGAACTCCGGGCAAGATGGTGCTGATGTCAAGTGATGTTCTTCCACTGAAGCTGAAAAAGTAGTGCACGCATGCACTATTCAGAGTATTTTTCTTCCCGCAGTGTGGGGCCGGTGCTCGCCGACCCAGTGAGTTTGGCTCGGTAGAGGATCAACCCAAAATCCGTGGTGAGGGTGCGGGGGTGGGGGGGGGGGTGTAAAAGAGTAACTGTGGTGGAGGCTGAAGTACTGTGGACAGGAGCTACAGAAGTGGTTGGAGCTGGAACCTCAGAGGAAGAACTAGAATTTAGTGAGGAAGAAGAAGCTGAAGAAGAAATATTTTCAGCTCATGGTAGGTCCACAGCTAAACATCAAGATTATTTTGAACAACAGTTTCAAGCAATGTCTCAACAGATTTCTTTGGGTTTTAAATCTGTGAATAATAAGCTTTCTAATGTTATGGAAGATATCACAACTGTTAAAGCTGATGTAGCAAAACATGCTAAAGTGGTGGATAAAGTACAAGAGAAGGTTAAGAAGATGGAAAATAAGCTGGAGGATTGTGTTTGTGAATAGATCAATGTCAATAAAAGCTGAATACCTTTGATGATTCACTGGATGGAGAATAGAGAAAAATCATTTATTGAAGAAAATTGATTCTTTGTTGAATCCGAGGCAGAGGAATAATGTGAAGATAGTGGATGGATTCCAGAGATTTTAGTATCAGATTTGTATCCAGGTGAGTTGGAATTGGATAGGGCCCACAGAGAGATTAGAAGAAAACCACTCAGTCAGCCATCTCAATCTGTTTTGGTGAGGTGTTTATACTATCAAGATAGAGAACTGATAGTAAGATTGGCCATTCAAAATGCCCAACAACATGGAGGCCTGTTGATGGTTCAGAATAGAAGGGTGCTCTTTTATTATTTTTAAAATATTATTTTTAAAAGTTAAAAATTTAATTGGGCGAAAGCTATAAATTTGCTTTTAGATTTCCTATGGTTTTAAAGGTTTTCTATGGAGAATATGAATCTCAGTTTTTTTGATGACGATGCATTGATTTCTACCAATTCTTTACCTGATCTTAAAAAGGTCAGTCTTTGACTTCTAAGATGCAAAAATCAAATGGAGTTTCCAGAGAGAAGGATAATGGGGTGCAGAAGAAGAAAAAGAAGAAAGCACAGAAAGACCAGAAGGAGGAGATGCAAAAGAAGGAATGTAGTGATTCTGAAGAGATGTCTATTGATGACGAGCAAGTGAATAAAGAATTGGAAGAAGCTTATCATACTTGAACTTTGTGTTTACACTGTTTTGCTATTTCTGTTTGGGAGAGATGCAAAGTCTCATTGTATCTCAAACCGAAACTGTTGGTCACTTAGTGGCTTAGGCTGCTACCCATGTCGTAGAGGAGTACAGTAAGTCATTTGCAGGGTTGGGAGGGAGAGTTTCTTTTATTGTTTTGTGGATGTTTTTTTCTTTCTTCTTTCTTTTCTTTTTACTTTGTTGAGAAGATGTGGCTTAATTTGAGTATGTTCTATGTGGATGGGTATCCTGCTACACAGGTTAGGACGGTTGTGAAATAAGATGGCTAATTTAAAATTTGCTGCGTTTAATATGAACAGGCTCAATAATCAGATTAAAAGAAAAAGTGCATTAGTTATATTTAAAAATTAAAGGCTGATATTGCATCTTTGCAAGAGACTCATTTACGGAAAAACATCAAAAATTAGAGAGATTGGGTGGGTCAAAATTTTGCTTCTTTTAATTCTAAAGCTAGAGGCGTTGCAATTTTGATGAATAAAAATTTATCATTCAGTTCAGAATCTCTATATAAATCAGTAAGGAAGAATTGTGGTAGTAAATTGTAAAATGTATTCAGATTTTTGGACACTTGTGAATATTTATGCACCAAATGTTGATGAGATGTTTATTCAAGATGTTTTTTCTGTGCCAACACAGTCCTATGATCAAATTATGATTGGGGGTGATCTTAATTGTTGTTGAGATTCTTTAGTAGATAAATCTGGTAAAACGATAACCAGAACAAAGATGGCTAAAAAAAATTGGTATCTTTAATGAAAGAAATGAATTTGATTGATGTATGGAGGAGATTAAACCTGAGAGGAATTATTCATTTTATTCGGCTCAATATGATACTTATTCTAGAATTGATTTTTTTCTGTTACTGGCTCAGTTATTAGATAATGTGGTATTGGTTGAATATAAGTATAGAATTTTGTCAGATCATTCATTTTTTTATTGAAATTTTAAAAACCTGAAATTAATCCTTTATTATTCAAATATGAGGAATTTTGTAAATTTATTACTAAACAAATACAACAGTTTTTAAGATATATATGGACAGTCTGTGGATAGTAAATTTGCATTATGGAATGGATTAAAAGCTTATTTAAGAGGCCATGTTATTAGTTTTACGTCAAAAATTAAAAAGCAATATTTAGTTGATAGATACATTAGAGAAATAAATAAATATTCTGGAAAAAGAATTACAAAAAAATTAATTTGATAAAGAGAAAAAATATAATTAACTTCTAATAAATTGAAATATAATGCATTACAAACTTATAGGTTTGAATGTTTATTGTAAAGATCTAAACAAAAATACTATGAATTAGGCACATAAAGTCTTGGCATAGCAAATGAAAGCTGAGCAAGCATCTAGAACAATAAATGCTATTAGAAAAAAATAGAGAATTTCATATCAACCTCTGGATATTAATGAAGAGTTTAAAGAATTCTAAAAGAAATTCTATACTGCAGAAGTTGCACAAGATCAAGTTAAATTAGATATTTTTTTAATAACTTACAATTACCCATTTTGAATGAATGGATTAGGGAAGAATTGGAGAAACTGATAAATCTTAAGGAAATTACAGCAGCTCTTAAATCAATGCCGAATGGTAAATCTCCAGGAGAGGATGGGTTTACTACAGAATTTTACAAAAAATTTCAGAAGTTAATGTTTCCTTTATTTATTGACGTTTTAGAGCAAGCTAGAGAAACACATTCTTTACCAGACTCTTTTTTGGCAAGCTATTATAAGTTATTCTTAAGAAAGTTAGGGATCCTTTGAATCCAGAGTCCTATAGACAATTTCATTATTGAATGTTGATTATAAACTTTTTATTAATGTTCTAGCTAATAATTTGCTCAATTTTTACCGACGTTGATTCATATTGATCAAGTGGGTTTTATTAAAAGTTGTTATTCTGCAGATAATATAACTAAATTAATTAGTTTAATGTTTCACAGGAGAAATCCAACTTATCAATAGTCTTATCATTAGATGCTGAAAAAAGCATTTAATAGGGTCAAAAGAATTAAAGTGTTGGGAAAGTTTCGATTTGGACCAATGTTTATAAATTGGATTAAGGAAATATATAAATATCCAAAGGCTAGAGTTGTGACAAATGGACTTTTATCTGAGTCCTTTAAATTAGGAAAATCAAGGTTGTTCTTTGTAACCGGCATTATTTGCATTGGTGATAAAACCTTGTGCACAGTTAATAAGGCAGGATAGTGATATAAAAGGTATTAAGACAGTCTTGGATGAATTTAAGATTAATATATTTGCTGATGATGTGTTGATTTATTTAACAGAACCACAAGAGTCAATAAATGTTTTACAGGAAAGATTAAAATATGGAGGACTATCGGAATATAAAGTTAACTGGAAGAAAAGTGAACTTATGCCATTGTCTGAGCTGATTATTCTTCTTGTAGCATGGTTTAAATGGACAGATCAAAATAAATATTTAAGTATTAAAATAGATAGATATACAAATCATTTGTTTTAAATTATTTACCGTTACTTTCTAAAATTAAAGATAATGTAGTTAGATGGAAAGATTTACTGATAGCTTTAATAGGGAGAGTGAATTGTATTAAAATTAATATATTTCCAAGGCTTCAATATAATTTTCAATCTATTCCATGTAAAATCCCTAAAAAAATTTTAACAATTTGAATACAAACAGTAATTAGGAAGTTTTTATGGAAAGCTAAAATGACAAGTGTACCCATTCAGAAATTAACATGGAAATACAAATTAGGAGGTTTACAACTTCCAAATCTTTAAATTATAAAGCAGCTCAGTTAAAATTCATTAACAGAATGTTTGACTCTGATGGCTTGTTGACTTGGGCAGATATAGAATTAATGAAAATTCAAGGGATCAATTTGTTTATAAATGGAATACTAAATTGCTATGTCCAAACAAGTCACCAATATTATCTCTTTCGATAGAAATATGAGATAAGATAAATAAAGAAATTGGTATTCAAAATATCTCGATATACTCCTCTGTATCAGAATAAACTTTTTTCTTTTATGGTTAATAATCATCTTAAAATTTAGGATCAGAAAGACATTAAGATAGTAAATAATTGTTATTAATTAAATCGATATCTTTCGTTTGAAAGAATGAAAGAAAGATATCAAATACCAACCCATTCACTTTTTTGTTATTATCAAATTCAATCATTTTTTGATTCTTATGGAAAAATTTGGAACTTCCAAAGGAGTCAAAATTTGAAATGATAATTCGGGAAAGTGGAAAGAAAGGATTTATATCTGAAATATATAAATTATTGCAACAGAAAATGTCTAATAAATTTAGAAAAGTCAAGATTAAATTAGATCAACTATTTGTAAAGATACATGACAAAGATTATTAATGTTCAAAATAGACTTGTATATTATAATTTTATACATCAATTATATTTAACCCCAGAATGTTTTAAAATATAATTTGATTTCTTCTGATTTATGTTTTCGATGTAAGAAGGATAAGGGGACCTTTTTATATCCAATATGGTTATGCAAGAAAGTTAAACCTTTCGGTCTCAGGTTAAGGAATTTCTACAAGATATTTTGAAAATTAAGTTTTCTTTGGATCCAAAAGTCTTCTTAATTGGTGATATAAATACAATTAGTTTAAAAAAATGGTTTAGATAAATTTCAAATAGCTTTTTTAAGATTGGCTTTAGCAGTGGTGAGGAAGTATATTGAAATTACATGGAAAGACCAGATAGAACTTAAATTTACAGAGATGGCATTCAGAATTAAGATCTTGTATTCCTTTAGAAAAAATAACATACAACTTGAGAGATAAATACTCTAATTTTATGAATGTTTGGAGCCTTTATATGGATTATTTTGATTTGAAATTTTAAATATTTGGACCTAGTTATGGTAGGGTTTCCCATCACATGGTTTGGTTTTGTTGGTTATTTTTCCTCTTCATTTTTTAAATTTTCTTTCTTCTTTTACTGTGGTTATAGATAAGGGTTGGAATGTTGGAAGGGGGGTAATGTTAGTATAAGGCACACATGCCAAATTTGGCCCGCGATATAATTATATTTGGCCCGCAAGATCATTTAAAAAATGTATTAGAGGTGGCCTGCCCTGCAGCGAGAGCCGATGCTGTTTTTTGGTAATGTCACCCTCACCATCCTCCCCCTTCATTGCACATCCTTCCCCATTGTAACACGAGAAGTCTGTGTCATCAGCCGGCAAGCCAGTTGGAAGGCTCCCTGCACAACCAGTCACTTCACCCACCTGTCGAGCAGTGTGGCGGATTGGCGAGCGCCTGTGGTTTCCTGTCGGCGCGACGAACATGGCAGGCTGCGCACGGCCCCCGGGCAGCGCGAGCCCCGCGCGACTGGCACCGGACGGCCCTTCCATAGCGCGAGCGCACTTCTCCCGGTCGCCACAGCCTTCAGCGCTTGCACCCACGCGGACCCCAGGGACGGCCGGTTCGGCCCTGCGCGTGAAGAGAGAGATGGTGGCTGTCTGCAAAGGCTGATCGGCAGGGCGCTGGGCCTGAGTGGGTGGGTAAGCAGGGGTGGGCAGAGGGTGTAGGTGAGGAGTAATGGGCAGGGGAAGTTAAGGTGGTGCGAGGGGCAGTTAGAGGGAGGGATGAGTAGAAGGAGGGGTGGATAAGGAAGAGGTAAAAGGGGAGGGGCAGGGCGAGTAGGGGAGGGGTGATTAGAGGGTGAGAGACGGGTAGAGGGAGGAACAGTTTGAGGGGAGAGGCAGTAGAGGGGCGTGTTTAGGATGGGGTGGGTAGAGGCAGAGCGAGTGGAGTGAGGGGTGAGTGAGGGGTGAGGTAGAGGGATGGTGGGTCGAGGGTGAATAGAGGCCTAGAGCCTGAGGAGTGAGCAGGAAATGCTGAGTCCTGATGCAGGCCAAAATGGACACAGCCTGTGAATGCTGACTACATCTCCACAGGGACCAAATATGTTTCCCTCAGGTCAAGCAAAGGGTGAACTTGATCTACCTACTCCTGACCTGTAACATTATCCTCCTAAAGTTATATCCTAAAGTTTAACATTACATATGTTGAAAGAAGAGAAAACATGCAGATGTTGAAAAATTTCAATAAATATTTAGTTCGGCCCTCGACTTAGTCCAAGTTTTTAATTTTGGCCCTCCGTGAATTTGAGTTTGACACCCCTGGTATAAGGGGATGGGGTAAATTAGAGGGGTTTTATATAAACCATGTTTGTTTTGAAGGTATATTTTGTATTTAGTTGTATTATGTGTGTAATCATGGTTGTTTAAATTTTTTAATAATATTCGAACAAAAAAAATTATGTTCCATATTTGTAACAAATAAACAAAATGTAGAAAGAAACTGTAGAACAATTCCTTTTCTAATCTCCCATGATTTCTTCCCAAAATTCTAGCCCCCGTTATTGATTCAGTTTTTGAAATATTGCCATGGAATCAACGGCTCGGACTGTACAGAAGGCCAATTTTGACCCATAGCCCATGTTCGAGCCATCTTTTGAGAAAGAATTAGGGTCAGGAGTCGGCAATCCTTCCCATCAACCTTCCTCTGCAATTCAACAAGATTGGACTGATCAGGCCGTGGATTCAACTGCTCTTACCTGTCTGTTCCCATTATGCTTAATTCCTCTATTATGCAAAAATGTGTTTTTAATGAGGTAGTTTCCCCTTCTTCTTTGTCAGATTCATTCCTCATCTCGGTTTTAAATCGACTCCCCTGAATTTTGAGGCTACATCCCCTAGTTCTCGTCTCACCTACCCATAGAAATAACTCTCCGTTTCTCTTTTATCTATTATTTTCATAATTCACAAGATCACCCTATTCTTCTAAACTCCAGCGAACATAGACTAATCTCTTCATCTCCAGATCAACCTAGTAAATCTCCTCTGCAACACCTCCAAAGCCAATAAATTATATATTTCCTCAGTAAGGAGTTTGAAACTGCACGCAGTACTCCAGGTGCACTACTCAGTGCAGTTGAAGCAGCATCTCCCTGCTCTTAATTCAATTTCTCCACTAATGAAGGCCAATATTCCATTTTGCCTTCAAACCAACTTTTTGATTGATGCACCGAACACTCCGAAGTCCATCTGCACAACAGCATGGTGCAATCTTTCACCATTCAAGTTCAAGTTTATTATTATCAGAATGTAGAAGCACAACACGACAAAACTCCGTTTTCCAGTCCTCAGTACAAAAACTTGCAAACACAACCAGACATCACACATACAAACAATACATATGTAGTACATATAAAAAATAAATAAATATTATTTGATTAAAAGTTGCGTCTCGGAGGGTTAGCCTGGGCAGTTCATTCAGTCATTCTATATTCTTATGATCCTGTGGATTGACTTCGATCTGATGCTCTACAGCAGGGGTGTCAAACTCAAATTCACAGAGGCCCAAAATTAAAAACTTGGACTAAGTCGTGGGCCAAACTAAATATTTATTGAAAATTTTCAACAACATCTGCATGTTTTCTCTTCTTTCAACATATGTCATGTTAAACTTTTTCTTATTCAAATAAATGTTTAATAAGTTTTGGTTAAACTCTTTCCAGAAGAAGCATTAACAAATGAGAAATAAAATATTCAATAAATAATATTTCTCTATAGCCTTTAAGCTCCTTTTAAATGTTTTTTTTTCACAAGCCAACAAGTCAAAAAAAATAACAACTTGCTTCAATGAAAATCCAATCTTTCAACTATGAACAGTCCAAAGTTAACCAAAGAAAATATTAATCCAAGGTTAGCTTGCTACACTGTGATTTACTCTGATGCACCTGGGTCTAAACCAGATTCTTGGCATCTCTTCTTAGATGCAAGTTCATCAAACTCTGGGGTCAGAGTTTGCCTCCCACCTGTCTTGAAAGGTCCTGTTTCCTGTCTTTCGTTTGGCCATTTTTCGTAAGGGGTTTATTACATGTGAGTTAGGCGACAGGTCGCAGATGTTAATGAAAGTAAACAGAAGAGGTGGGGGCGATTAGCGGGCTGACGGGCCGGTGCCAACAGATTTGCAAAGCATTCTGGGATTTGTAGTATTAGCTGTGCATGCGCTATACTGGCGCGGCGGCCAGCGGGCCAGCTCTAATACATATTTGATATGATCTTGCGGACCAAATATAATTATATCACGGGCCAAATTTGGCCCGTGGGCCTGAGTTTGACATGTGTGCTCTACAGCAACCGTACCATACTGTGACACAGCCAGCCAGCACGTTCTCGATAGAGGTCCTGTGTAAAGTTGACAGGATGATGGCCAGTAGTCTTGCCTGCCTCAGTCTTCTCAGGAATGCAGTCGCTGTTGCAGTATCCTGACAAGTGGTGAGATGCATGTCCAGGATAGATCACTTGTTAAGTAGAACAAAGTATTTGGTGCTCTCTCCACTACCAAGTTATTCATGTATAGTGAAAAGGTCCTCCTGAAGTCCACGATCATCTCCTTTGTGTTGTCCACATTGAGACTCAGTTTGTTATTTTCGCAACACATCTCAAGATTTTCTACCTTTTCTCTATAGGTTGATTCATAATTGTTGTTGATGAGACCAACTACTATCAAACATCTGCAAACTTGATGACTCTGTTGGAGCTGGATCTGGCATTGTAGTTGTGGGTCAGGAGTGTGAACAGGAGCAGGCTGAACACACAGCCCTGAGGTGCACCAGTGCTCAGAGTGACGGTGCTGGGCGCTCTGCTGTCAACCTCCCAGAAAGACTGTAGTCTTGCCATAAGGAAACCCAGAATCCAGTTAGAGAGAAAATTGTTGAGTCCAGGCAAGGACAGCTTCTCCACCAGCCTCAAGGAAATTAACATATTGAACACCAAGCTGAAGTCGATGAACAGCAGCCTGGCATATGATGCTGTTTCGGAGGGTGACCACAACGACATGGCAGTGGAAACATGTGTCTACATGGACACTACATGTGAGCCTGTCCCTTGTGTTGTCCCCAATGTCCAACAGCAGGGTGGACCCGTTGTTTTTTTTTTAAGCACTTTGTATGATCTGGTATAGGGATGCTGTAGCTCTATCGTGTCGGGTGGCAAACACAAAAGCCACTGAGTAAAGATCCATTAGAACGTGCATGGGTGGTGAGCCATGTCTTGTGGTTGGGACTGCAGATGGTGGCGCAAGCATTGGAGTTCTTCCGATGCCATGGTTTCAACACCCTCTGGCGGAGGTGGAATGTTGGCCAGCACCCACAGGGGCATCCCATAAACCAGCTCAACTAACGAAGCCTGCCAGTCTTCTTCTGGAGCGGTCCATATTCCCAGCATCACCCAGGACAACATGTCCAACCACTGCAGGCCCGTGAGATATGCTCGAGGACCCTGCTTCAGGTGCTGGTGAAAGCACTCCACTAGCCCATTGGCTTGCATGTGGTGGGACATGGTGAAATGATGTTGGTGCCACAGAAGCACAACAGTGTGGCCCAAATCGCAGAAGTAAATTGTGCCCCTCTGACAGATGTGATGTGCACAAGTACCCCAAAACAAGCCACCCAGGTAGATAAAAATGTCCTGGCACAAGTTTCAGTTGTTACGTCAACTCAGTTGTTATGCGGCTTCTCGCCAACAGGTGAACCGATCGACCATGGTGAGAATGTACTTGTGGCAATGTGACACAGACAGAGGTCCAACAATGTCGATGTGGATACGTTGGAACCTCTGGGTGGTGGGAGAGAAATGGTGTGTTTATTGCCCACTGAGAGACCTGCTTTTTCAACCTGTGCCAGACATATCTGTGTATCAAGGGGTGCAACAGTCCATGTATATGGTCAAAAAGTATTTTGTGGGTACGAGGGGCCAGGTTCTTCCTATGGAAAAGTTAGTTGTTTTGTCCTATCTGGGCCCATTTCTGTGTCTAGCAACTGGAGTCCTGTAACTGCAGTTTGGGAAGCTTGTACCTCTGCATCTTCTTGCTGAGCCTCAGCTAAAGTATTCAAGACCAGCCCCCCCACCCCCACTGCGATGGAGCTGATCTCAGGTCTGGAGAGGGCATATGCTGTGACGTTTTTTTTCCCCCTCGGCACATGCCAAATGTCCAGGGTGAACTCTGAGCTGAAAGACAAATGTCTCGCCATCCATGGGTCTGATATTTTTGACAGGGCGAAGTTCAGGGGTTTGTGATCAATGAATGAAAAGAACAGCCAGGTAAAGCACCAACAGTTCTCAATCAAAGGCACTATATTTAACCTCTGGGGAACATAGATGGCAGCTGGAAAAGGCGAGTGATTGCCAGTGGCCATCAACTCACTGTTCGAGGATCGTTACTACTGCTATGTTGGAGACGTCCAATGTCAGTGCCAGCGGTGCATCCGTGCATGGGTGTGCTAGCATGGTTCCTTTAGCTAATGCCTCTTTAGCTTCCTGGAATGCTGTCTCTGCCTCAGGCGTCCACATTAACAATTTTTGTTTGCCAGTCAACAGATGGAAAAGTGGGCGTAATATCTTGGCAGCCGCAGAGATAAAACGGTGGTAAAAGTTTACCATGCCTAAAAACTCTAGTAAACCCTTGACAGTGGAGGGCCGTGAGAAGTTCCAGACAGCTGCCACTTCATTCTGTAATGGGGCTGCTCCAGCAGATGTGACTCTGTGCCTTAAGAAGTCAATGGTTTCCTCGCTGAACTCATATTTGCCCAGGTTGATGATGTCCGAAATCACAGAGCTTCTGGAATAAGAGTCTGAGCTGCTGGACATGCTCTTCTTCCATAGTGCAGGCTACCAGGATGTTGTTCAGGTAGATTAAAACAAAAGGTAGGTCTCTGGAAACTGCATCCATTAGGCATTGAAAGATTTGTGCCGCATTTTTCAATGCAAACTGCATTCTCAAAAATTCAAACAGCCCGGAAGGGGTTATAATGGCTGTCACCTTTCACGAGGTCCACTTTGGAAAAGAATTGTTTCTCATGTAGATTTGCAGCAAAATCCTGAATGTTCAGTATTGGGTAGCAATCTGGCACCGTTGCACTGTTCAGTCTCCAGTAGTCTCCGCATGTCGCCAACCCCCTTTAGGGACCATATGTAGTGAAGACAACCAGGGGCTGTTGGAAATCCTGAGGATGCCCAGCTCTTCCATTGTTTTAAATTCCTCCTTGACTCGTTGTAAACAGTCAGGCGAAAGTCTCCTCACCTTGGCACAAATGGGTGTTCCTTCGGTCATCACATAATGTTGGACGTTGTGCAGCAGAGCATTCAAATGAAAATCAGGTATAAGGATTTCAGGAAACTCAGGTCAGGATCTTTGCACTTGCCCAGAGACAGCGTCTGCAGTTGCAGGACTGGCCATTTACTAGGTGAGAGTGGGCACGTCTGGAAAGTGGAGGCATGCACTAACTGCCATCCCCTCACATCGGCCAGTAGGTTAGTGCCCTTCAGGAAATCTTCTCCCAGGATCAATTGACATACTGCCACAATCGTGAAATCCCACTGGTAAGCCAAGTTTCCCGGTAGCAAACGGACTGACCTGGTGCTGTAGCTGGGTATAGGCGTCCTGTTTGCCATGAGTAGGTTTGACTGTTGAGCCCAGGCTCCTCGTTCAAAGGCGATGGGTGGCAGGAATCTGCATTTGGCTCCTGCTTGACTAAAAAACTTCATCCAGAGATTCGGTCCACTGCGCAGAAAAGGCCTGTGTGTTCGCCATTACTGGTGGCTGGTGGTGCCGTTTCCACTGAGTAAGTCCACGTCAGCTGAGTAAGTGCATGGTGGGACGCATCGGCAGGATGTCCGGCCCCACCTCCTGTAGTAGAAACACCACCCATCCTCCTGCCTGTCTCGGGGTTGCGGCGGTTGCCAAAATGGATAAGGTAGTCACGCTGTCAGACGCAGCTGCCTGTTGCAACAGAATTTTTGAGAACTCTGTATAGTCTGTCTGCTTCATTTGCACAGCCTGAGGGTCAGAAAAGTCTGAGTCAGACAGGAACTAGGCAATATCGTGGGGGAAGCGTTCTAAGAATGCGGCCTTGAATATTAGGCACATGAAGTGTCTATCAGCTAGCGCGAGCATTTCGGTCATTAGTTCAGAGGAGAAGAATCTGTCCCCAAGTTCATCTACCTGTAGGAGATGTGTGCCTCTCTCCAGCTTGGTCATGGTGAAAGTTCATAGGAGGCGGGCCTTAAAAGCCTCGTACTGACCTTCTACTGGAGGATTGCTCAAGGAAAGTTCAATTTTAGTGGTGGACTCCTAGTCTAGCGATGTGACGACATGCCAAAATTCTGTAGCCTCAATGGTAATATTGCGGAGGTTGAATTGTGCCTCCGCCTGAATGAACCACGCGCATCTGTGCGGCCAGAACACTGGCAGCTTAATGGCAACAGCACTCAGTGCTAGTTCGTCAGCCACTGTATTGGGTTCAGAGACATCTGAACCATCGGGGTCACCAATGTAGAGCTACAAAAGAAAACACCTGATTCAGGTTAAAATGAGCAGAAAAACTGTTTTATTCCCTTTCCTGCCACTTTTATGTCACTTGCTGTCCAGCTGTCCCAAAACCAGAAGTGATGTCATGACACCCTTAATGCGTTACTCGGTTCGCAGGTGGAGGGGGTCTAGCGCTATCTTAGCACAGACCCCTGAGACATGTGGTTGGCCACCATTACGGGGACTATTCATGTGTGAAACTTTGCCACCCATGGGTTTAGGAGTTGCAAGACAGTGGATCCACTGGTTTGACAACAATCCACTTAACATGGGGAGTTTCCCTCATATGCGCTATTAAAATTTAATTTTAATCAGGTTCACCGTCCCACTCTGTGCTAAAGTTTTCAAGTCCAAACATCATCCTGGCAATGTTTCACTGCAACCTCTCCTAACTTACACTCCCTAGAATTATGCACAACATTCCATCTATGATCCGCTCTATTTACACCCTTCACAAAACTGTAAGACTAATAACACTTGTTCTTCACATTTCTCCCAAAACACATTACTTCAAACTTGCCTGCATTAAACTCAGTCTTCTTTGTGCTCTTTCAGGTCAATACTGAGATTGTATTCCTAATGCCATCATTTTGGCTAAGGGACATGCCCGAACACTTGAAATAAATGTGGCATCCCCTTAAAAAAAAATGAGGGCAACAAACCAGTCAGATATGGTCCTATTGCTCCAGCATCAATACAAGCAAATTTGATTACACCAACAAATTTGGCATGACATATGATACCAAGAGGAATTTCAGACACAAAAACAATATAATTTTCAATGAGATGGCATAATTTGACAATTGAATCAATAAATTTCACTTATCCTTGAATTTTTCTCAAAAATCTCTCATAACGCCAACTTGTACATATCATCAGAAGACCTTTCCTGAACCCAGAACATCAAGGAAACCATGAAAAAGGCATATCTTACTAAAAAAGTCTAATTACTAAAAAGTCTGATGAGATTTGGCATGTTGTCAATTACTCTATCAAACTCCTACAGGTACAGTGTGGAAAGTATACTGACGGTGGCATTACAGCCTAGTTTGGTAATTCAATGTCCAGGAGACATGTGAGACACTGCTTCAAGAAGATTGCCAAAATCATAAAGGACCCCCATCACAACCTCTAATTTCCACTAACTTCAGGAAGAAGGTGATACAGAAGCACCTTTAAGTTTAAGAACAGTAAGGACAGGCGAGTGTTCATGGGAGAACACTGGCGGGGAGGGGGTTGTAGGCAGATTACTAGAAATTGGAAAATTCAATGTACATTTCATTGTAAGGTACAGCATCTAGTTTCTTTTGTCTTCATCCCTTCTTCTTTGGCTTGGCTTCGCGGACGAAGATTTATGGAGGGGGTAAATGTCCCTTACTATGCCGTTATCCTACTTAAGTGCCTGAGTGCTAATTAATGGCAGAAATTGCATATGTTAAAGTGAAATTAAGAGCCAAAATGCTGAACCAGAGACATTTGCTGCATCGTCTCTATTAAGATGGAGTAGAAAACAAAACCATGTTTTCCTTGTTTGTTACATTTTAGTTCAGCGTGAGCCAGTCATTAGGTAAATTTCATGGTAATTTGCTCCAATCACCAGTTTAAAAAGTTGATGTGTTTAAGCAACAGCTAGAACCTGATTCTAATGGGCCTTGAGAAAGATTTTTTTTTCCCCACACAAAACCTCAGAAGGTTTCCTATATTACAACTGAACTGTACTTCAAAAATCTTTGGGAAGTCTGGAGCTTATGAAAACACAGAAAATACAAAGAAAGAGAAGAGTCCAATATAAACAAATCACATTGAGGGTACATGGAAACATTTTGCCAGAATCATTTTTGTTTTCTTAACGATTTCCTCCCTTGCACATCAAGCTCATTCCCCAAGCCATACATCTATTGTTTTACAGTAAAAGACAGAAATACAATTAGTCATTGATTAAATAACACCTACAATGAAAATAAAAATGTGAATTTCAGTCTAAGCAATTTTGTGCACATCTGTTTAATAACTTTATATCATTGAATAAGGCAGATGTTCAGGTATTAACAAAAAATGTGATGGATGATAAATATTCAGTCATCTTTTGTATTTACTCTCTCATTTTAATTTTATGTACACTATTAGTTGTTTTAAATGAAGTACCTGTTCAGCTTCAACAAATATGAATTTTGGTGTAGAGTGTGTATGACAATAAACATCTCAATTATCAATGTTCATTGGTATTACTTTGTTCATCCCTTTAAAGATACATTGTAATAGCAGATATTTCATTGAAGTTATTGTTTACATTTTTCCAAGCAGATATATCAACATGTTTGGGTAACTTCTCAATAAATATACAACACAGAAGAAAATTGAAACTGCAGTATCCTTATGATGGACAAATGTACTCAAGAGCAGGCAGCATCAATCAACCCAGTTGTGAGGTATGACCAACGATAAATGTCTTCTGGAAAAAGCTCTTTCAATAAATGCAAAGCATCCACAAACAATGTGACAATGGTCAAATAATTAATATGCTGAGCAGTAAGAATTAGCCCCAATGGACCCTAAATTCAAAACAGCACCATCACAATCTAAGAAAGCATATGGGGTCTCAGCTATCATCCCATGCCTTCTCCACCAACATAGCACTCCATTGGCAACAAACATCTGCTTTTTTTCCATTAAGGCTGGGTGAGACAAGAACTAGAGGTTCATGGTAAAAGGTGAAATGTTTAAAGGGAGCATTCATAGAGTGAGCGATCAGAATGTGGAACAAGTTGCTAGCCGAAGTGGTGTATATGAGCGCAATTTTGTCATTTAAGAAAAATTTTGATAGGCAAATAGATGGGATAGGCATGGAGGGTTATGGTCCAGATGCAGACCAATGGGACTAGGGCAGTCATAATAGTCACAAGCAGAATACTAGTTTGGCACAGATTAGATGAGCTGAAGGGCCAATTTCTGTCACGTAGTGTTCTATGGTCCTGCAGGACAAGATTCCACAGCATTACCCTCTAATAGTTTAATCTTTCTGTTTACTGCTTCTCCAAAAATGCAATGCTACCTTCCCACTGCAATTTCCATGCACATACATTCCCTTTGCTCCTGCTCCAATAACGACGTGCTCTCTTAGCAAAGCAATTGTTGCATTGATCGCTGCTCCCATCAGGAATGCCCTCTCCTACCACCACCAGTGTCCAGCTTTCTCCTGCTCCCCTTCTCAGTGCCCTGCACTCTCCCAGCCAAACTGCAGACCCACACACCCTTCCTGCTGCCATCCCCGCAGGTGCCATTCTATCCACCTTGCAGCTACACCATCCCTTTCCCACCCCCTGCACCCCTTCCCTTCTCCTGCCTTTCACCAAGCATCCTATTCCACACCTCCCGTGTCACCTCCCGTGTCACCCCCCCATACTCCCTCTCTGCCGCCGCTACGTCTCCCATTCCCTTCTCTAGTGCCACATTCCTCTGACTCGGTACGTCGGTGTCTGGGGTAGGCCCGACACCGAAGTTGCATTGGAGCAAGGCACCCTGTTCTGACACTGAATGGAAAGTCATGACCCCTGTTGCCCTGCGAGAGGTAGCATGACATTCCCTGGAAACGAGCTCCACACACACTTCTCTCCGCTGCGGCCGATGTTTCGATGCTAACAGCTCTAAATCCCCACCACCTCCAACGGCCGCTCACCTTTAGGGCCAGCATTGTGCACCGCAAAGCAGCACAAGCTCTGTACGCCGCCATTGCTGCTGTCTGACCTCTAGCCCCGGGCACGACCAATCAGCGTTCAGCCAACTCAAGCCCCGTGACGTTTCAGCTGCAGCCTCGCCCATTGGAGGGCAGGGCTGCTGAAATTATATGAATGGCTGTCAATTTCAGGAAGTCAAAGTGGGACACTTCTCAAGTGTCCCTGCACTATGCAACCAGTTAAATGTTTTAAAAGTGTGGTCAGTGTACCGTAGAAAGCCCAGTTGCTTATACATTGGGGAAGCACAAAAACAAACTGCAGATGCTGGAATCATGAGCAAACCATAAAAGCTGTAGGGACTCAGCAGGTCAGGCAGGATTCCATCTTTCTCCATGGATGCTGCCTGACCGGATGAGTCCTCCACCTTTCCCTTTGTCTGCTATGTTTGTATATATAAACAAAATTTGCAGATACTAAAAGCTGAAAATATTGGTAGCATTTGTTGAGAGGCTGGATATTTTATGTCATCAGAACTGAAGTGTTTTCATTTTACTCGAGATGTTTGTTTCTTGATTTCTCGATGGGATAAAGCTGTAGAACCAGGTGCTTGACTGACTCATTCCTGAGAATGTCTTAAAATTATTTGTAGATCGAGCAAACACATTTTTATGAGGCAAACAATGAATTACTGGGGGAACTAATCAGGTCAGACAGTATCCATGGGTAGAAATGGTCAGTTAAAGCTTTGGGTCTGGACTAAATAGAAAAAGGGGTGATATTGTTGGAATCTAGGGGTTAAAACATTATGAAAGAAATGATTAATTAATAAGTTTATATGTACTGCATGAGTCAGGGAAAAAGAGGAATGTGATGAAGTGGCCATCACAGCATGGAGCAAAGTTGGCTGAGCAAAATTGTCTGCTCCCAAATACAGGGAGAGGAAATGCATAAAACGATTTAGGAGGAATGCTCAAACTGAAGGAGGTGGTGAGTAGCACAGGAGACACAGGCCAGACCAGAACAAAGAATGGCCTGCAAGAAACAAAGGGAATGGAAAACCAGTCTAGGAGGAAGATTAAGGCAGGAGGAGGTGTTAAAGAGAACAGCAGAAATTGGCCAGACAGGAACAGAATGGTGATTAGAAATATCTGGGGATGAATTAATTTCTGATCAAAACAACAGGATAGTCTGACCTGGAGGATTAAGATGGGAGCGCTACACCCCAGATATCTGCAAAGCAGGAGATGACTTGTGATAACCCTTATGCAAAAAGATCTAGCAAAGGAAGACAACTTTTGTTCTGTATGATAATGAAATCTAGCAAAGGAAGCCAACTTTTGTTCTGTATGATAAGGTTGATCTATATAAACTGAGCCAACTGGACAATAGGAGTCAGTCTTGGGGGATAGCTCACTGTGCAGGTGACCTATGAACTAACGACTGACCCAGAGCTCTGTTAAGTTTTATTCTTGTGCTGTGTAATAAATTGACTGTTGAACCGAATACCTTCTCCTATCACTTCATTCAAAGAACACGCTGGACTCAGACCACACATAGACTAAATTAAGAGTAAGGTAAAGCCAGAGTCCGACAATATGTATATAAATGGGGAGTGAACCTGAGGGTGAGACCAAAAGGTAACAGGGTGCAGGATGTTAGATGTGAGAGGTGAATGGGGAGTCCACTATGAGAGGGGGGGAAAAAACTAAGAGGTAAAAGAAAAAAGAAAGAATACAGAAGTATGTAAAGAAGAAATGGAAGCAGTAGAATCAGATGGGGGTGGGGATTTACCTAAAATTAGAAAAATCAATGTCCGTCCCATTAAGTATGAGGAGGAATATGATGTGCTGTTTCTCAAGTTTACTTTTGGCCTCACCTTAACAATCTTCATCATTGGGAGAGTTTGTGAGAAACGGAAGTACCTTCACAGAAATTGCTCGAGACAAAAATTGAGAACAAAGAACATTTATTATACAACAATGCAAAGTTGGGTGCTTCCCCTTACCCTGGGAATACACACACATACTGGGGCTCACACAACTTTTATACAGTTCATTTCAGTGTAGAGGTACCCTCCCCCACCCCCCTAACATTCTTCTGCCTCCTGGATAAGTTTGGCATTAGGCAATCCTGTCTGCCTACGTGCTGTTTCTGTGATTGGAGGACCAGGGGGTATCCTGTCTGTGTCCCATCATGTCATTGTCCTTATTCACCTGCCTTTGTCCTTATTCACACCTTCCCAACCCTCAAGGCTTACTAAAACTTATATGCAGAACTTGCTAATTCTGTCTAGCTTACTAATTACATATGCAGAACTTGCTGACTCTGTCTAAGGCTAGAAGACCCTTATCTTATTCAGACTAATTTTACTTCCTACATTCTATTACCCTTATCCTATTCTTTATTCATTACACATATATCCTTATTAGCTTTCTTCATCTCTCATATTTTCATATTAGTTTTACTCATCTCTCACAAGTTGAAATGGTTAGCAAGAGGAAGCTGGAGTTTAAACCCAAAAACAAAGCATAGGTGTTCAGTGAAGAAGTCACCCAATCTGCATTTGGTCATATGATCGTAGAGGAGGCCAGACCAAGTACACCAAATTCAATAGATTAGGTCGGACCATGTGTACAAAGCTCTGCCTCCAATGGATGGCAGCAAGGGAGGAGATGTAGGAAAAAATGTACACTTTCAGCGATTACTAGACAAAGGGCTGAAGGGGATTGAAATATGGATGGGGAAAGAAAAGTGGATGAACGAGTGTCAGAGTCATATTCCTGTGGAAAGCCAATAGGGTTAAAGAATGAAAGATGTGGCTGCGGAGGAATTGTGCTGAAGTTGGTAGAAGTGCCGAATGCAGAGGTTGGTGGGGTGGAAAGTGAAAACCAGAGAGGGTCTCTCTCACTTTTCTGCGGGGAGGGGGTGGGTGGTGTAGAGCTCGTCGAAAGAACCAAAGACTTGTTGATCCAAACCAAGGCTTTTATTAGCAAAAGACAGGAGCTCTTCACAGATGGCCGACCAGTCCGGATTGATTCAACCTGGCTAGGAACACAGCCCTTTAAGGCCCAGACAGTAGGCGTGGCTAAGCTCTCAGCCAATCACTGTAAGCACAGTCATTACACTCTAGATCCTGTAACTATATACATTGGTGATAGGTCTGTCCTGTCACAGGTGGTTAGGATAGAAGTATGAGAAATGGAGGAGGTATGCGTGTGGGCTTTATCAATGACAGAAAGGGGAGAATCTATGTTTATGAAAGAAGGAGGACATTTCAGATGTTCTCGAAAGGAAGTCCACATCCTGGGAACAAATCTGGAATGGAGCAGAGGAATTAGGAGAAATCAATGGCTTCCTTACAAAAGATAGGGTGGAAAGAGGTATAATCCTAGAATCTGTGAGAGTCAGTGGGCTTGTAATTGATGTCTGTGGATAGTTTGTCTGCTAAGATGGGAAAGGAGAGGTCAAGGAAGGGTAGAGCAGTGTCAGAATCAGTCCAGGTAAATTTAAGGATAGTGTGGAAGTTCAAGTTCATGTTTAGTCTATTTTGAGTTGCACAAGTTCAACTCAGCAAAACAGTATTCTCTGGTCCTTGGTGCAAAACCTGCAGGTGCATAACCAGAAAAAAAAAACAATAAATACAGACAACCAGTACATATGCAGGAGAAATAGACATAAAATAAAAATAAATAAATATTTTTAGTGAATATTAGAGTCTTATATAGTTACTGTGAGCAGTTCCTTTGGTTGAGCAGTATTCTCACTGCCCACAGGAAGAAGCTGTTTCTCAGCCTGGTGGTGCTGGTTTGATACTCCTGTCTCCCTTTCCCAATGGGAGCCTATATAAACCTACGCTTACAATCTAAACCTCATACCCATTACTCTCTCATTTTTTTCCCATCCAGGTCCCTGTCTAAAAGTCTTTTAAATGTTTCTGTTGTACCAGCCTTCATTACCACCTGGCAATGCATTCCAGGCACCCACTACTCTCACTGTAAAAACTTACCCCAACTTCTCCCCTAAACTTTCCTCTCCTTACCTTATACAGATGTCCTCTGGTACTGTGACCCCAGGAAAAGGTGCTGGCTGTCCACCCTATCTTATGCCTCTCATTATCTTATAGACCTCTATTATGTCACTTCTCATCCTTCTTTACTCCAAAGAGAAAAGCCCTCACTGTCTTAACCTTGCCTCAAAGATATTCTCTATCTAAGCAACATTCTGGTAAATCTCCTCTGTACCCTGTCCATACCTTTCACATCCTTCTGATGGTGAATCTGTCTGCCTTAAGGCAGATCAAAGCAATTTTCATGCAATATTATGCCTGAGTTATTACATGAAAATAAAGAAATCTTGAGTCCTGTAATGAGGCTATCAGAACTGAAAATTTCCCATAAATTTCTCCATATTTAGTAGGGTCTCAATGTGAACATTTATTGTTGGGATAGTCTTGTATGGATGGGGTCAGATTGGGAGAGAATCTTGCTTTTGAGATATTTTGTGTATGATTCATTCTCTCAAATACTTGAGTGGATAAATCAGCGATGGCTTAGAGTTCAGCCTCAGACTGTTCAAGCATCAACTAAGTAGTGCAGCTCAATGACTCAAATTGTGGTGACTGGTTCTGGACAGAAGTACTCTAAGTTCGAAAATTTTGCATTTGTCCTGTAGATTTATTCTACTCCAACAATAAACTAGATGGAAAAAATATGCAATTTATGGTGAAAAGGATGATGAGAAGAGAACTGGAGCATTGCAGTCACCTTGCTTGATCTTGGACTACATTTGCATGTTAGCCACATGGTGATTCTCAACATGACAGTTGGACATAACTCCAATCATTGACTCTAACCAGGTTAAGGAACTGGACGCCTCACACACGTTGGATGAGATTAATGC
The DNA here is from genome assembly GCF_036971445.1 of Narcine bancroftii. NCBI lineage: Eukaryota > Metazoa > Chordata > Chondrichthyes > Torpediniformes > Narcinidae > Narcine > Narcine bancroftii. The sequence goes on from NC_091475.1 coordinate 81,351,144, forward strand.
AATGGAGCTCCAGGCTCCAAAAGATTTCCAGTGAAGTTTTTAAAAAAGTTTAATGATACATTAGCCCCATTATCAGTGTTTAATTAAGCACTAGGGCAAGAGGTTTTACCAACTACTTTAACCCAAGCATCAATAATTTTTGGCCTGAAGAAAGATGAGGGCCCCACATCATATGGCTCCTATAGGGTGTTATCTCTACTTAATGCTGATGTCAGTGTTAGCCAAGGTCAAAGCATTTTGATTAGAAGGGCTGTTATGACAGGTTATATCTGAAATGCAGAATGGTTTCATAAAACAGCATTACTTATTGTTTAATATTTGTACACTCTTCAAAATCATTTACTCTAAACGCACAACAAAATCTCTAGAAGTTGTAACTTCGCAAGATGCTGAAAAGGCCTTTGATAGGGTATAGTGGAAGTATATTTTTGAAGTATTAAAGAAATTATGATTTAGTAACAAATTTATCTACTGGATTCACCTTCTATACACCACACACCACAAGCATCAGTTCACAAAAAGCAATACTTTGAATATTTTGTGTTGGAATGCAGTACCGACAAGGGTGTCCCCATCTCCCCTTATATTTGTGATTGCAATCGATCCATTATCAATTATGTTACAGTCTTCCCCTACTTTTAAAGGTATTATCTGAAATGGTCTTAAAAAGAGAGCTTCACTGTACACCGATGACTTGGAGTTGTTTGTAACAGACCCACAGAGAAGGACTTCCTCTATTCTATCCATTTTGGAGGAGTTTCACTCTTTTTCAGGTTATAAATTGAATCCTCAAAAGAATGAATATTACCCCATCAACAGAGAGCTCTGCAACTTAACCAATCAGACCTGCCTTTTCAGTTTAGCCAGTCAGGTTTCAAATACCTAGGTGTCTTCTAATAAAAAAAAGTCTTCTCTTATTGACCAGGTGAAATCAGATTTTCAGAGATGGAGCAATTTGCTCCTGTCACCAATGGGCAGAATAAATGTTGTCAAAGTTAATATATTATTAAGATTCCTTTACTTGTTTTAAAAAAAAATAAGAGTACAATGTGTACAAAGTTGTTTTTGATGGGCTTTTTAAAAAAAAAATTATTTTCACACTATGAACCATATTAACCAAATACACACAAACATTTCCCTCTTGAATATACACAGTATCATTTTCTCCCCATTTTCCCCCTCCCTCCCTCCCTCCTTCCCACACCCCTCCCTACCCACTAAATGTTCAACATATACAATACAATAAACCCATTAAACAATGTCATCACACAATGAAAATAAACAAGAAAATTGTGTCATCTACTTTTACACACTGGGTCGGTTCATTTCGTCTTCTCATTCTGTCATTTTATGGGGTGGAGGTCTGCAGTAGGACCTCTCTGTTGTGTTCTATGTATGGTTCCCAAATTTGTTCGAATACTGTGACATTATTTCTTAAATTATATGTTATTTTTCCCAATGGAATATATTTATTCATTTCTATGTACCATTGCTGTACTCTCAGGCTCTCTTCTGATTTCCAGGTTGACATTATACATTTTTTTTGCTATAGCTAAGGCTATCATAATAAATCTTTTTTGTGCTTCATCCAAATTGAGGCCAAGTTCTTTACTTCTTATATTACTTAGAAGAAAGATCTCTGGATTTTTTAGTATGTTGCATTTGTGATTTTATTTAATACCTGATTTAGATCTTCCCAAAACTTTTCCACTTTCTCACATGCCCAAATTGCATGTACTGTTGTTCCTTCTTACAGCAAAAACATCTATCTGATACTGTTGGGTCCCATTTATTTAACTTTTGGGGTGTGGTGTATAGCCTGTGTAACCAATTATATTGTATCATGCGTAACCTCGTGTTTATTGTATTTCTCATAGTTCCAGAATATAGCTTTTCCCATTTTACATTTTTTATCTTTATGTTTAGATCTTGTTCCCACTTTTGTTTGGGTTTACAGCTTATTTCATCGTTGATGTACATGTTTGTTATAAATCTTTTAATTATCATTGTGTCTGTAATTACATATTCAAAACTGGTTCCTTCTGGTAACCTCAGCCTCCTTCCCAATTTGTCCTTCAAGAAGGTTTTCAGTTGGTGGTATGCAAACATTGTCCTGTGAGTTATGCCATATTTGTATTTCATTTGTTCAAAAGATAATAATTTATTTCCCAAAAAACAATTTTCTATTCTTTTGATCCCTTTTCTCTCCCATTTTCTAAAGGAAAGGTTATCTATTGTGAAAGGGATTAGTTGATTTTGCGTCAATATAATTTTGGTAGTTGGTAATTTTCCTTTCTACGTGAATCTTCTTCCAAATGTTGAGCAGATGGTGCAGTACTGGTGAACTTCCATGTTGCACCAGCTTTTCATCCCACTTATAAAGTATATGTTCTGGTACATTCTCCACTATTTTATCTAGCTCTAACCTGGTCCAATCTGGTTTTTCCCTTGTTTGATAAGTTGTTTTTGATGGTTGGGGCATGGCAAGATGGCTTAGGGAACAGACGTGCGATCCTAATCCACCCCAGCCAGTTTTTTTAAGTACCCGTTTTTAAACTTTAATTTAAGTCTATAAACGCTTTAATTCTGCTTCTAAGTATATTAGTTGTCTATAATGGCAGCTATTATTTCAAAACCTACGGTTCAACTACAGAAAAAACTACTTTTTAAAAGTGCTGAAGAACTGAGGCCTACCTGTTCAGCTGGAACCACGGAGCTGCCACCGGGAGCCTCCAAGCTGCAGAGAACTCCAGCCAGGTTGAATTATACGCTGGCGCCAGTCTTCTCCCCGCAAGATGGCGCCGGCTTGTTGAAGAAACCGACTGATAACCCGCACGTTCACGAAGTCAAGCACGCAGGCGATTCGAAGGAAGAAAGAGCGCTGCCATCGGGGGAGTCGGGGGCACGCAGGAAGGCGCTGGAGACCGCACCTGTGCAGCCCCCGGCTTTGCCGGGCATGCGCAGGGCTTCCAGGGTCCGCGATCTGATGGAACATGTGTGGACTGCGGGGGGCGCCTGAGTGGCAGCGCCCTGACTTGGTCGGGGTGCCGTCGTTGGGTGTCCAAACCCGCAGCCGCACGGGGAAAGTCTTGACAACGATGGAACAAGAAGAGGACTTATACAGCTAGTTCACAGGAACAACTGGAGGGGGAGCTTGTAGAAGGTGGGTCTCAAGATGTGGCAATGGAATCCAGACTGAACTTTATTTTTACTGTGTTGGAAGGGATTTCTTGTTATATGGATGCTATGTCTCATTAAGTGACCCAAATCCAATTTACAATGTCTGAAGATTTATCTACGCTTAAGAGAGATGTTAATAAATACCTTAATTCAGTAGATGTGGTACAGGAGAATTTTAAAAAATTTGAGACAGCTTTTCTGAATGTAAAGATCAAGTTCTACGTAATAAAGAAAAAATAGAAAAAGTTGAAGAATCATTCATGGATTGGGGAATCCAGAAGAGAGAATTATTTTTAAAAATTGTTTCATTGGAAAATCAAAGCCGGAGAAATAATGTAAAAATCGTGGGCCTTCCAGAAGATATTGAAGGTGTGGATCCAATAAAATTTTTTAAGGATTGGATCTCTGAGATGTTAGGTAAAGAGTTATTTCTGGGTAGTTTGGTATTGGAAAGGGCACATAGAGCGTTGAGGAGGAAACCGTTACCGGGTCAACCGTCATGAACAGTGTTAATTCTGTACTTGAATTATCAGGATAGAGAAACGATTTTACGGTTGGCGGTAGAGAAGGCAAGACAAAGTCAAACCCAATGATGAGTCAGAATGATAGAGTTTTCTTCTATGCTGATTTGAGTCAAGAAATTATCAGACGTCGATGCGAGTTTAATTCAGTTAAGGATGTGCTGTGTTGGAAGGATATAAATTTGCTTTTTGATACCCTGCAGTGTTGAAGGTCTTTTATGGCAATTATCAGTCTCAGTTTTTTGAGAATGACCATGATGCATTGGTTTTCGCTAATTAGTTACCGGATTTACGTGGTCAGGGAAGAATCTCACCATCATCATCTAAAAGGCAATGGACATGGAAATAGATAGAATGGAAAGAATGGGAAGAATGGGAAAGATGGGAAGAAGGAGGCTTTGACACACAGTCCTAGTGATGTTGAGGATTCGAATCAATCTTTGGGACTGGAGTCCCAGGGCTGAATATATTAATGATGTTGAATTACATTATTATATATATTGTATTTCTGGCTGGGGGGAGGTGGATGGCACTGATATCATTGATAGTCATCTGCCGCTGGTGGGGTGTTCCACACCCAGTTTTTTAGGGAATTACTATCTTTGGGTGTTTTTTTTTCTTTTTTTTGGGCAGGGGAATTAATTGTATTCCTTTTCATATTAACTTTTTTGTAACATTAGGAGAGGGAGAGTAGATTTTGTTTATTAACAGGAGAGCATTTTTTTTGTATTACGTGCTTATATTGATAGTTTATTAAAATGTCTAGTTTGAAGTTTGTAACTTTAATGTTCAGGGATTAAATAATACAATTAAGCAAAAGTGAGTTTTAACTTATATTAAGAAAATGAAAATTGATATTGCTTTTTTGCAAGAAACACATTTGACTGAAAAAGAATATTTGAAATTGAAAAGAAATTGGGTCAGTCATGCTTTTTTCTTCTTCATTTAACTCTAAGGCAAAAGGTATAGCGATTCTAGTTCATAAGAATCTATCTTTTGAGTTACAGACTGTAGAGGAGAATGCTAGGAGGGTTTTAAAAGTGGACTGTAAAATTTTTAATGAACTCTGGACTTTACTCAATATCTACGCATCTAATCTAGATGATGAATGTTTTATCTCGACGCTTTTTTGCTATTATTTTTGCTAATGAAAATATTCTAGTTGGGGGAGATTTTAATTGTGTTTTGGACCCATTGAAGAATAAATCACCAAAATGTATCAGAAAATCAAAGATGGCGATACAAATTGGGGCTTTAATGAAAGACTTAAATTTGATAGATATTTGGAGAAGGATTAATCCTACAGAGAAAGATTTTTCATTTTATTTTTCTAGGCATGATTCCTTTACTAGAATAGATTTTTTTAAATATCAGCACATTTACAGGGAAAGGTATTGCAGGCAGACTATAAGAGTAGAGTAATATCCGTTCATTCTTTATTCTTTTTTTCTTATGGAAGTTCAGAGGTGATATCTTATAGATATCATCTTATAGATGGAGATTTTATACAATGTTGTTGAAAAACCTGAGTTTGTTGCTTTTGTTAAGAAACAGATTGATTTTTTTTTTCTGAACGGAAAATGTTAACTCTGTTCAAAGTAGATTTGTAGTATGGGATTTGTTAAAGGCTTATTTAAGAGGACAAATAATCAGTTACGCTACTAAAGTTAAGAAAGGGTCAATGGCTGAAAGTATTAAATTAGAAAAGTAGATTGATGAATTGGAGAAGGAATTTCAGAAGGTAGTGACAGAAGATCAGAAGATAGCTTTGACTAGATTGAAATTGCTGCGATATAATATGTTACAGACTTATCAATTTGAATGTTTACTTAATTGAACCAAACAATGATATGAGTGGGGTGAGAAGGTACATAAAGTACTTGCGTGGCAGTTAAAGAAGGAGCAGACTTCAAGAGTTATTAATGCTGTTAAAAATAATTCAAACCTCAGGAAATCAATGAACAGTTTTATTCATATTATAAAAAAATTAGATACTTCTGAGGGGAAACAGGATAATAGATCTATGGATTCTTTTTTATCTACATTAAAGTTATCAGCATTAGATGAAGATATTATATATTTGAAAGCTCCATTCACAGACCTAGAAATTAAGATGGAAATGATGGAAATGCCCAATGGTAAGTCACCAGGTGATGAAAGGTTTTCGGTGGAATTTTATAATGTTTTTTATGAAGATTTATCCTCGGTGTTTGGGGAGGTACTACAACAAGTGACTGAACATTATGAGTTTCCAGAATCTTGTTCTAGTGCTTTAATTACTGTAATTCCAAAGAAAGATAGAAATTCACTAAAGGTGTCTTCGTAGAGACCTATTTCTTTACTGAATGTGGACTATAAAATAATAGCTAAATTGTTAGCAAATTGGCTTGCTAAATATTTACCTAAATTAATACATGTAGATCAAACAGGTTTTATTAAAAATAGACATGCTTCAGATAACATTCTTCAATTAATTAGTTTGATCAATCCATACCGACGGCAGCCCAGCCATCCAATGGTGGTTGCACTTGATGCAGAAAAAGCTTTTGATAGGGTTGAATGAAATTTTTTATTTAAGGTCTGGAAAAGTTTAAATTTGGCCCTTTTTTTATTGGCTGGATTAAAGCTTTATATACAAACCCGACTGCTAGGGTGGTGACAAATGGACAGGTTTCATCATCATTTAAATTAACACATTCTACTCAACAGGGTTGTCCATTGTCACCAGCCCTGTTTGCGTTGGTCATTGAACTGTTAGTTCAATTAGTACAGCAAAATGAGCAGATACAAGGGATGAGAGTTCTGGACGAAGAGTACAAGATTAATTTATTTGCAGATGATGTTTTGATATATTTAACAAATTTGGAGCAATCTTTGTCGCATTTATGGGAATGTTTATTACAGTATGGATCATTATCTGGGTATAAAGTTAATTGGGATAAAAGTGAAATTTTACCGGTAGGTGAAGGAGATTATTTAGTTTATAAAAATGTTATTAATTTGAAATGGACAGATAAAATTAAATATTTAGGAATAACTGTGAATACTGAGTATCAATCTTTATATAAATTAAATTATGTACCATTGTTGAAAAAGATAAAAGCAGACAATTAAGTGAAAAGACCTTCCATTAACTTTAATTGGCTGGGTTAACTGTATTAAAATGAATATTTTTTCACGTATCCAGTATTTGTTTCATGCTTTCTTACAAGGAATTTTTTCTAGGATTTAAATAAAGTCACTAGGGAATTTCTATGGAAAGGTAAATTACCAAGGGTAGCATTAAATAAGCTTACGTGGAAGTACACATTAGGTGGATTGCAATTACCTCATTTTGAGAATTATTATGAAGCAGCCCAACTTAAATTTATTAGTGGTTTGATGGATTTGGATCGACCTCCAAGTTGGGCTAAAGTTGAGATGGCATGTATTTCTGAAACTACAGTACATCAATTTATATTTTGGTGGAATATAGATTTATTACAGAAGTATAATATGCCGATATTAAAACATCTGTTGATGTTATGGACAAAAAAGAATAAGATTATAGGATCAAAAGGTAAATTATCTATTTTAACTCCATTATATAATAATCAACTTGTTCCTTTTTCATTATTTAATAGTCATTTTAAGGATATAAAAATATTGCAAGATTGTTTTGAAGAAGGTCAATTTCTTTCTTTTACTCAATTGAAAGAGCGTTTTGATATTGCTGAAGCTTCTTTATTTGTTTACTATCAACTTCGGTCGCTGGTAAAAAAAAATGTATGGTAGAGAGATGATTTTACCCCTATTGTCGCAGTTCAAGTCTTTGATTTCTTCTATGGCTAAAAAGGGCTATATTTCTGTTACGTATCAAGTATTACAAGATGATATTGATAAGTTGGAATGGGAGAAATCTGTTTAAATGGGAAAATGACTTAACTTTTTTTTTCCTGAAGACTACTGGATGGATATGTGTCATAACAGTGTGACTAGATTGATGAATGTATGATATGGAATGGTTAATTATAACTTTTTGATTCAGTTATATTTAACTCTTGAGAAATTGAAAAAATATGGCTTTAGTAATTCAGATTCATGTTTTAGATGTGGTAACGTGTTGAAACTTTTTTACATGCTGTTTGGTCCTGTATATATTTTTTGGGAAAAAATTAAGTCAATTTTGGAAAAATTGTATAAGTTTAAGTTACCATTGGATCCATCTGTTTTTTTTATTGGGTTATGTGATTCCTTTAAAGGGATTGGGACTGGATAAATTCCAAATTGCATTTGTATACTTAGCATTGGCTGTAGCTCGAAAATGTATAGCAAGTACATGGAAGGATAATACAGTGGTTAAAATAATGCGATGGTATAATGAAATGAAAGCTTGTATTGTTATGGAAAAAATTACATATGTTTTGCATGATAATTATTCTTTTTTTGTTAATAAGTGGTCATTATATTTGGAATATATGCATTTAGATGTACCTTGATTTATTTTATTTTTAGTTTTTCTTTATATATTTCTTTGGCTCTCAAGAGAGCTGGCAAAGGGGTGGGGGTGGGGTTTCTTTTATTTATATATATATATATATATATATATATATATATATATATATATATATATATATATAATTAATTTTGTTGTGAAATGTATTCTGTATGTTTACCAATAATTTTTCAATGAATAAAGTTTTTTTTTAAAAGTTGTTTTTGATGGTTAATTAATATATATACTTTTAAAAACAACAGTTGGACACCAAACAGTATAACTAGGTCAAACTTATCTTCATCTAAAAGAGCATTAGACAGCAATCCACAGAAAGATGTCAGTTCTGCTGCTGTTCTATAAGCACGAGGTCAAAGGAGCAAAATACACAGTGAAACATGATAGGCTGCAGATGCTGTGATTGTAGTAAAAACATCAAAATGATGGAATTTTAGAAATCTTTCCTTGAAGAAGGGCTCAGGCCTGAAACGTCGGTAATAAATCTTTGTCTCCTATAGATGCTGAATAGACCAGATGAGTGCCTCTAGTATTTTGTTGTTTTTACTGAATATGTAGTAAGCTTTTAAGTTCATGACCAATCAGGGCAAAGCAGCCAATTTGACTGCTTGCATATTCACCACCTCAAACAATTAATTTCCTCTGGCTGGAGAACATCTAAAAAATGCACTGTAGCAACTTGACTGCTACATCCCTTTTCACCCCTGAAGCCTTCAACTTCTTTCACCTGGAAAGATAAGCGTTACAGGTGCTATCATTCCCTTGTGATTTCATCCCATTTCCCCACTCCATACATTCCTAAAACTTACTAGATTCCTATTTTTTCCCAGTTGCTGTGACAGATCAACAGCAAACATTAACTCTGCTTATCTCTCCACACTTGCTGATTGAGCTGTTGAGTACTTCCCGAGTTTTTTGATTTTATTCCAATGTGTCATCTGACCATTGAACTGAGTTTGTAACATGGCTAAACATTGTACCACTAAACCAACAGTGGTGATGTCATTTAGACTTCAAACATAAATCATAGCAGGATATGCAATGTTGGCTGAGATCCGTAAATAATTACATCTGTGCTAAAAATCATACCTTTTATACAAACTTGCATTGGGCATCCGTTTGAGGGAGGCAATATACTATTGAGCTCTACATCAAATTGACACAGAAAATTTGTTTTTTATTGTATGTCATACTCACAAAATATCTTCAAGAGAGCTAATAATTATTATTTGAACTGTCAACTTAAAGAAAGCAACCAATCACCTAGAAGCAGAGAAACTTAGACAATAGAAGGAGAAGGCCGTTTGGCTCTTTGAGCTTGTTCCACCATTCAATACATCATGGCTGATCATGTGACCTCAGTACCCTTTTCCTGTTTTTTTCTCCATACGGCTTGATCCCTTTAGCCATAAGGGCCACATCTAACTCCCTTTTGAATATATCTAATGGTCTGACCTCAACAACTCTCTCCGTCAGATTGTTCCACAAGTTCACAACTCTCTGAGTGAAGATGTTTCTCTTCATCTCAGTAACTTCCCCCTTATCCTTAGATTGTGAACCCTTATTCTGGACTTCCCCAACTTTATGAAGATTCTTTCTGCATCTAACCAGTCTTGTCCTTACAGAATGTTATATGTCTCACTAAAGTTCCCCTTTCATTCTTCTAAATTACAATGAATTTATCCTATATCCAGTCTTTCTTCATAAATCAGTCCTGCCATCCCAGGAATCAGTCTGGTGATCCTTTGGTGTTCCCTCAATGGCAAGATTAGGAGATCAAATCTATACACACTGCTCAAGAAGTGGCTTCACCAATACAACTGTCATAAGACCTCCCTACTTTCAAACCTCTTGCTATCAAGGCCAACCTGGCCTGGGGCGCTTGCGTTCCATCTTCAATGATTGATGCACCATGGTACCCAGGTCTTTTACACCTTCCAGTTTCCTAAACTGTCACCATGCAGCTAATAAAGGAAATGCATTGGTGCAGAAGGAAGGCATTTGGCCCAGATGTTACATACCAGTATTCATCCCATTCTTAAGCCTCATCCCATTTTTATTCACTCCCTATTGTTGCAATTCTATTCTCCCCAAATGTTTTTTGTGCTTCTCTCCCATAGCTTCTGTGCCAGTGAGTTCCACTTGAGCAACTAATTATCGTTAACCAACAATACCGTTATCTGAAATTTTACCGAGGAGGTTAGAAGGATATAATTGATCTAAACAAACAAAAGTGACCCCATCAAGGTTTTGTTGATCCGCTGGCAATATTTACACTCGAAAACTGATTACAGCATAAACATAGAACTTTTTTTTAACGGCTGATCATTCCTCTTGCTGCACGACTTTAACCGTCACCATAGGAGAAAGGAGAGTTTTTGAAATCTGGGGTGGGGGTGGGAGGGAAGGGGAAGCCTCAAGCCAACAAGCCACTCTAGTTTTTTGTGTTCTTTTAAAATTCCCGCCAGTTTTGTTTCCGTTCTCTCGTTGTGCCTAAATCTGGTGCCCTGGACACCCCCGATGCCTTGAGTGTATGGCCAGCCATTCAGTTTTGTCCCGCATAAAATAAAATTCTGTTTCACACTGAACTAGAAAGAGGGATCAAGGTTAACTTGTCTGGTCTGAAGTGTTGAATATCACACGCAACTAACATTGTCCAAGCGTATCGCATCGTCAGCAACGGAAATAATAGGTTTTATTATCAAAACTGTTTTGATTGCAGAGTAAACTTGATTTAAACCTCTGGTCATTCTCCAAAGCTGAAAAATATAATGATAAACATCCTAGGAAATGAACTGGGGGCTAAGAATAGAATTGCAAGATTTGTTCCCCAGCAGTGGTGAAAGGTGGTGAAAGCAGCAATTCGAGTTTAGTTCATCTGGAAGATGCCTTATTGGGTTTTGTCGCATTAAAATATTATTTGCAGAGGCACACCAATTCAAGTTAGATAATGTAATATAAGACCAGCTCAGGTTTCTTTTTATAGGTTACAGTTGGCATGCGAAAGAAAATAGAGGTATAACATATGATTTACTGTACATTTCTCGAATGAACTTGCAACACCGCTTTGAACGTGCCTTGTATCATGCATTTTTGGGAAAAATAGAGCCTCATAGATCCTGATCGTAGACAAGCAAGATGAAAAAGTCGTCTACAAAGGAATTAGGCGCTCTTGATAAAGTCGATACTATGAGTTTGCCTTGTTCCTTATGCAAAGAAAACACGTCATGCCCACACCTACCCAGTCTATTTTTGGCCCGGAGTTTTTCCAACAGCAATCATCAAATACAATGCTCGGCCAGTGAATTTCGGAGACTTTTCTGCAAATAATAGCAGCTGAGCAGGGACTGCTACTGAAGTCTATTATCTGGAATGGCAGAGTTCGGCCATTTAAATCTCTGTGGACGGTCTGGCACAAAACACACCACTCGTGAACAAAAAAAAGTCCAAATTCTCACACAGACCTGTCAGCGAGGTAACTTCAGCTAAGTTTAGAAAACAATCTCGCTTATTTTTAAAGAAATAAGGGTCGCTATTCTGAAATGACGTTAAAACTTATATTTAGGTCCTGAAAAGAGTGAACATTAAGGTACCAAGTTCTCTGAAAGGTATTCTTCACGGATCTCCAATAAAAATATTAGCCAACCAATTCACCTAACTTCCGGTTTGTGAGGCTAGAGCCCATTACAGAGAAAAAAAACGTGAGATTTTTGCTCTCCGGCATATATCTGCAATGCGTTTCTTTCCAAAAATATGCTGGATTTTTTGCTGCAGGTAACTCGTTCACAACCATTTATTTCCCGTCTTTTAAGATTTTAAGACTATCGGCCCTACCCCATTCCGAAACAGAAACAATTTCAGATTTAATAAAACGATAAGAAAATGGAATTATGGATTTACAGTATCAAGAAAAGGGAGCAAAGAACGAGCGAACTTTTACAACTCCCACGGGGGTCAATGGATTCAACTCACTGCTCCTCTTAATATTGTAGATCTGATTTCAATCCGAATAAAGTAAATGGTCATTCTTTAAACTGTCACAGTTGTCGGGTGAAAATATATTAAGTAAAAATGTTAGGTTCTAAAATGCACTGATTTTTTTTTCAACGAACGGTTTACATCCCGCGCAGTTAACTCTAATGCTTCGTTAAGAAGATCAGAATAAAAAATATCGGTATGTTATTCCCAAAAAAAGTTTTAATCTCCAATTCTTTTTGTAAGTGAATATACCGTGTTGAATTTATAATCACAACGCGGCCTTCATATTAAGCTTAATGGGCTCCCGGGACTGGTCTTAAATGTTTAATTCTCTAATGTTCAGGATCTTTGAGTCAGAAGGGATAAACTTCCAGATTGTGGTTTACATTTTATCTGATTTCGTGAGGAAGACTGGCTGGAAGTGGGATTCCGAGCTCGCAGTGGAAATTTGGGTTTGACGCGTCTCATCCCCTTTCCCTGCCACTTCGGCGAGGAGAGGCTGCGAAAGGTTTCAGCCCGAAACTGAGTGGCCATCCGGACCATTCCGACCAGCGCCAAAGGGCTGGGACCCGGTCATTCAATGTGAAGTTCATTCACAATTTTCCGTTTGGGGGGGGGGGGTCGGAAAAAAATGCTGACTTGTAATTTGTGCTCATTGAATAACCGTACTTAAGTTTGATTAAGAACAAGGTACAACGTGCTAACTATTTTAATTACAAAATACTCCATCAATTTCTATTCTTTTTACACGTCCACATTAGTCATTCTTATTGGTCAATTCTTAGAGAATCAGTTGTGAACGCAGCAAATATAATTGCCGTAAAACGATATAAAGAAAGACTATGAATCTATGACGAAGTTGCTTACCTTGGCAAGGTTTGTAAATACCTTTATGTCAAGGAAATAGACATATGTCAAGGAGATGGACGTGGAGGATATCTACAATGCCAAAAGTTATAAATCTATCTGTTGCACGGGTTATATATTTTGTTGTCCCTCAGTATCACAAAACATATAGAACAAAACAGTCAAAGGTCTGGAATGACATAGAAATGCCGGGTTAGTTTCTGTGCACCTCACACTTTGAATTGGTGCCAGTTGCTGAACAGTCTGGGTCCATCCGCGAAGTTTTAAAATATGTTGTTCACTATCAGAACTAGAAAATAGCTGATTGTTCAGCACTTATTAATGTTTGGATAATTAAACCTCCTCTGACATTTTTTTTAAAAAATCCTCAGGTTTCATCTCTCACTCACATCGAATGATATAGCTTTTGCGTTCACTTTCTATCTAGTAGCAATATCAGAACCGCTTGTGTCACGAGTGAGCGGATAGTTGGGCACGGTAAGGGGTTGGCCTTTGACCCGTACTGTAGTTGTCAAATCCTCAACACCATCCTATCCATCCCATCAGCATCTACTCTGGCCGATTTTCATCTCTTCTTTTCCGCAGCTCGTATCAGCGGGAGTTTATTTTTATTCCTTTTCAAAATCCACTGATATTTTTAAGTCACATTATCGACTCAGAGTAATACATTTTTCCCCCGACCAATGTGTGTCACATTTTAATTAACGAGTGGCGATTGCACAATAGAGTAGTCAAAGAGATTAATTTATTTTCCAAGGAAAATAATTTGTACGCTAACGAACACAAGCTTGTGATTATTTTAATTGGTGCAACTTCAGTAACCAAATTACTCTCTCCCTCACACTTTAATCGACATAAGTACATAGTAAGCCATTCATGTAAAACAGAATTAACCATCGCTAATCTTGTAATAAATGCAGTCATTAGCTTCTTATTAAATATGTGGAAAGGCCGAAATACTAATAACGTTTACCATTTAAATTTCAGTATTTTCCCTCTAAGCTTTGTAAGGACGCCAGTTAAGGGAGTACTTTTAATGTTACATTCAATTCACCGCCAACATATTTTGTAGATTAGTATCTCCCCAATCGCTACAGTTGAGTTTAATAGTGGCCACATATCATTAGTTTATTGGTTACAAATTTTCTTATAAGTAAGTGTTTGTTCTGTAATGATATATGCGAGTGAGGGAGATATATACAATGTGAACGTTTCCCTATATAGAATAAATAATTCTCACTGGTCTGATCGTGGCTGCTTTGCAGAAGTGATGAAATCAGATGCAGTTGACAATTCGAGGAGACTCCAAATTACATACAGCCCTTTGCTGAACTTCTATCCAACACCATCGCCACTTTACAATGTGAAATTATGCTTTCACGGTGAACAGTGGCGTTCCTATTCTGAGGTATTCGATGGACCCCAAAAATTGCATTAGACAACAAAACAATCGATAGTCAGAAAATAACTCTCTAAATTGTGTTCAAAATACAAAAATGTGGAAGATATTTTCCCAAAATATAGATTTGTTAAGCATTTCAGTCTTTGAAATCTCTACCTCAAGCTGATTTATTGTGGAATGCATAGACTGTATCTAACCACAAGATGCAAGCAACACCATTTCAACCCACCTCATCAATTGTGACTCTTAATGTAATGTTAACCCTAGTATTGTTAATCATTAATAGCAGGGTCAATTGAATTATTTTTTTTAAATGGCCTTATAACTTGGAAACGTACCATAAAATCTGCCGATTTGAGGGCTACAATTGAATGTTTATTAGGGCGGCTTTATAATTTATGAGCTGCCATTTCGATTGACAGGAACCTCCACATATCTCTCTGTAATTATCAATACTGCAGTCTCTCTGCCCTCAGGTGGGTCTCTATCTGTAATTTATAGGCCATTTAATGATCTTTTTATAAGAACGTATCGTAACGCTGTTTCCGTGTTCTCATCGCTCTGGTCACATTGAACTGTTATAGAGCCCATACAAGGCAGTTCCAGAAACATTTGTCCGTGGAAAGCAGATTATCCGACTTCAAAATCGACTTCCTCCCAAAGCTTTTCTGACTATCTTCTGCATACTTAAACGATAAGTTATTTCACCGATAAACATGCCCCTTTTCCAATTAATTCGCGTGAAATTGAAAACCATTTGAATTTCAGCAACTTTTTGAGGTGTGACGTTGAAGATATCAGTCGTTGTTTGGATTTCTCAATTTGTGTGACGGTTCCTCTATGTACAAAATATCGAGCCAGGAACATCCGTCTCCGTGTTTAGACAAAAGTTATTATTAGATATGGAAGGAACGCGAGCAAAAAGGTGCTCGCGTCTTCCAGCCAGTTGATCTGGTGGTGGTGTTGGGAGGGAAATATTTAGTTCGCAATTTTTCCTCCTCACTCACCCGCACTGGGGCTGATAAATGTTGCAGAAACACATTGCGAAGAAAACTCGAGGAGCGGTCAGGCGGACACTTCTGTTTGAACGTGTGATATGCACCGACTCCCCCGGAAAACCACGAACGAGATTAGCCTCGAGTGAGGCAAAGTCAAGTTCAAGTGTCTCCAACCAAACACTTGCTTGGTCTGCTTTACCCAATCAAGTTCTCATTTACTTTCCGCACCAAGTCCACCTGGTCAAGGGGCTTCATTCTATGTGTTTTATTGTGCTTTTGCAGACCGACAGAAGCGGAGTGGGAACTTGACTTGCCTCCGCTCTCCCTGCCCGCTGAAGACCCGCCTCGCCGGCCGCGAGAGACAACAACTACTGGCTTGTGTGTGTGTTTGCGATGGTGCTCATCATGCCCAAGGGCAGGGCGGAAGATGGCCGTGCTTGAACTTACTTTGCTTCGACCATGGAACGGTCACCAAGCTGATCGCGTAAGGAAGGACCATGAGAGTGTAGTGTTTCGCCGCGAACTTTATGCTTGTGTGGATTAAAACTGAAACGAGGATGTTTATAGATCTTTTATATATATAAAATTAGCCGCTCCAAAACTCGTGGTTCCGTTATAAACTGCTCAATTGTTCTGTTCGAAGTTGAATGCGCAAAAAAATAAATCCCATATTTTCTCTCAGACGAAATAACAAGTAACAGATGCGGCGTTTAATCAGATTTTTATAGCGAGTACAGAACCTCCCCCCATGCCAATAACCTAAACTGGAATCTGAGCCCATTCCTCACCGTCAGCCAACTTGGAAACTCAAAACATTTCTTGCACGTGTCTGGTTTTGTAACCGGGCGATAATGAATTCCACGTCTATTTCCATGCAATTGTGAACATTCTTATGTTTTAACAATTCCATATGCAGGAACTAATTAACAGTGACTACACCCCTCCCCCGCCATCCTACTCTCTTGCAATTATAAACGAATCCCACCATTTTACCGCGTTTGACATTACTATCTAGATTGTTTCCAATACACACGTTTAAAGTAAGTCAACCGCCCCAAAACAAAAAGTGTTAAACTGCCAATTCCGGGTGTGCAAAAAAATGTTCCGGAATATTTTCTCCAATGGATATGATTAAATAAAACAAAACGATGATAATAATTAAAGTAGCCTCAAATACTGAAGGCGTTCTAACTCAACCAGTCAGGGACCCAATCTGTGTATTTGTACGCACTCTCAGGGAACGATTGGTCGTGACACCTTCCCCAAACCGATTAAATATGATGTTGAACAGCGAGCACACAAGTGACTGAGCTGAATCCAGCAAATGTGAGGTTGCCCAAAAGTAGCGACGAATTTGCAGGTTCTAAAATAACAACGATATCAACGAATACACCTGAACACGTTTTATTATACCTTTGTATGCTGGTAATTGATCTCAAGACATCGCACAGGGAGAGGGAAACGTCGTTTTATCTAGAAATTAAAACGAGAACAATCTGAACAATCTGATGTTTAACACAATTGTACATATTTATAGTCAAGAAACATTCTTTATAAATATTGTTTCATCTGCAGCAAGTTAATACCATAATTTAATTAGAACTGGGATAAATATGGTAACGCGGCTATTTACAGAATGGGCATTGTTACAAAAATTAACAACACGACTTCCTCACAATCTTTCAATAGTATTCCACAATTTAAACCTGCAAAGCACGAAACATCACAAGATAAAAACTCAGCTAACCGAAGAAATACATTCACAAGCAATTAATCGTGTTCTGTGTGTTATTTGTGATCTGTTAAGTGACTTTGGCACAGTTTCCATTCTATAGGATTGGATGAAGATTTTTACAATCAGTCTCCCTGAACTTTCGGCATTAAACAGCGAGGAAATCCTTCT